>NC_073396.1:2423543-2604056 GCF_028641065.1 Leucoraja erinaceus
CCCCTCCAAGACCCACCTCCCATGAATCCAACTCCAACCCCAGGTCAGAGCCAGTCTTCCCGATGAGCTTGTTGACTCTCTGACGAACTTAAGGTGGTAAAAGTTGGTATTTTGAAAATTGGTGTTAGTTTATATCGGTCAGTTGGCACAAGTGATTTTGGATAAAGGTCCTTGAAGAGTAGGAAAGAGTTAGAAAGTTAGCCGTATCTCAGCGTCCTGACATTAGTCAGACATGATAAACCGATTCACACAGAAGTGTTTAAGAAGGAACTGCAGATGCTGGAAAATCGAAGGTAACATAAAAAAGCTGGATAAACTCAGCGGGTGCAGCAGCATCTATGGAGCGAAGGAAATAGGCAACCTTTCGGGTTTCGGCCCGAAACGTTACCTATTTCCCTTCGGGTTTCAGGCCTGGAGTATTGCGTACAGTTTTGGTCTCCAAATCTGAGGAAGGACATTATTGCCATAGAGGGAGTGCAGAGAAGGTTCACCAGACTGATTCCTGGGATGTCAGGACTGTCTTATGAAGAAAGACTGGATGGACTTGGTTTTTACTGTCTAGAATTTAGGAGATTGAGAGGGGATCTTATAGAAACTTACAAATTCTTAAGGGGTTGGACAGGCTAGATGCAGGAAGATTGCTCCCGATGTTGGGGAAGTCCAGGACAAGGGGTCACAGCTTAAGGATAAGGGGGAAATCCTTTAAAACCGAGATGAGAAGAACTTTTTTCACACAGAGAGTGGTGAATCTCTGGAACTCTCTGCCACAGAGGGTAGTCGAGGCCAGTTCATTGGCTATATTTAAGAGGGAGTTAGATGTGGCCCTTGTGGCCAAGGGGATCAGAGGGTATGGAGAGAAGGCAGGTACGGGATACAGAGTTGGATGATCAGCCATGATCATATTAAATGGCGGTGCAGGCTCGAAGGGCCGAATGGCCTCTACTCCTGCACCTAATTTCTATGTTTCTATGTTTCTATGAAACATTGCCTATTTCCTTCGCTCCATAGATGCTGCCTCAGGTGCAGCAGCATCTATGGAGCGAAGGAAATAGGCAACGTTTCGGGCCAAAATCCAAAAGGGTTTCGGCCCGAAACGTTACCTATTTCCCTTCGGGTTTCAGGCCGAAACGTTGCCTATTTGTTTCGCCCCATAGATGCTGCTGCACCCGCTGAGTTTCTCCAGCTTTTTTTGTGTTACCATTCACACAGAAGTTGTACTCCTGCTTAAATAAGGGCCTGGACACTTGCAACATGTATATCACTAATCATTTTTTTTCCTTTGAACTGACTAAGATCTTTCCTCAACCTTGTTTGAAAGTCTTCTCCAATCAATAACAACCCATATCCTCAGTTGTACAATTAGTTTCAGCAAAGAGTCATGCATCACTATCTGGGAAGTGCAGTTCGATAATATAGATTGCCAAAGTCAGATTCAGCCATGCCCTGCTTTAAAACCAAATTGTAAGCTTACATACACACCCTGGCTATGGCTTATTATTCAATTCGAGTAGCCATCCCCAGGATAACTTGATCCGACAGCACCATCTATAGGTAAGGTGGTGGGAATTATTCTACTAACAGGCACATAGTTCTTTGGTTTTGCGTTACTTAGTATTAGCGCCAGAGACCCAGGTTCGATCCCGACTACGGGCGCTGTCTGTACGGGGTTTGTACGTTCTCCCCGATGAACTGCGTGGGTTTTCTCCGGGTGCTCCGGTTTCCTCCCACACTCCAAAGACGTACAGGTTTGTAGGTCATAGAAACATAGAAACATAGAAATCAGGTGCAGGAGTAGGCCATTCGGCCCTTCGAGCCTGCACCGCCATTCAATATGATCATGGCTGATCATCCAACTCAGTATCCCGTACCTGCCTTCTCTCCATACCCTCTGATCCCCTTAGCCACAAGGGCCACATCTAACTCCCTCTTAAATATAGCCAATGAACTGGCCTCGACTACCCTCTGTGGCAGAGAGTTCCAGAGATTCACCACTCTCTGTGTGAAAAAAGTTATTCTCATCTCGGTTTTAAAGGATTTCCCCCTTATCATTAAGCTGTGACCCCTTGTCCTGGACTTCCCTAACAATTGGTCAATTGGCTTTGGTAAAATTGTAAATTGTCTCTTAGATGAAACGGGAGGCCATTTAAGACTGAGGTGAGAAAAAAACGTTTTCACCCAGAGAGTTGTGAATTTATGGAATTTGCTGCCACAGAGGACAGTGGAGGCCAAGTCACTGGATGGATTTCAGAGAGAGTTAGGTAGAACTCTAGGGGCTAGTGGAATCGAGGGATATGGGGAGAAGGCAGGCACGGGTTATTAGAAACATAGAAACACAGAAAATAATGCAGGAGGAGGCCATTCGGCCCTTCGAGCCAGCACCGCCATTCATTGTGATCATGGCTGATCGTCCCTAATCAATAACCCGTGCCTGCCTTCTCCCCATATCCCTTGACTCCACTAGCCCCTAGAGCTCTATCTAAATCTCTCTTAAATCCATCCAGTGACTTGGCCTCCACTGCCCTCTGTGGCAGGGAATTCCATAAATTCACAACTCTCTGGGTGAAAAAGTTTTTTCTCACCTCAGTCTTAAATGACCTCCCCTTTATTCTAAGACTGTGGCCCCTGGTTCTGGACTCGCCCAACATTGGGAACATTTATCCTGCATCTAGCTTGTCCAGTCCTTTTATAATTTTATATGCGTCTATAAGATTGCCCCTCATCCTTCTAAACTTCAGTGAATGCAAGCCTAGTCTTTTCAATCTTTCCTCATATGACAGTCCCGCCATCCCAGGGATCAATCTGGTGAACCTACGCTGCACTGCCTCAATCACAAGGACGTCCTTCCTCAAATTAGGAGACCAAAACTGTACACAATACTCCAGATGTGGTCTCACCAGAGCCCTATACAACTGCAGAAGAACCTCTTTACTCCAATACTGAATTGATTGGGGACGATCAGCCATGATCACAATGAATGGCGGTGCTGGCTTGAAGGGCCGAATGGCCTCCTATTTTCTATGTTTCTATGTGTAGGTTGGTGTTAATGGTGTTGATCAATCCTCCTGCAAATGGATCTCAACTGGTATACCTCAATGTCCTAAAGTGTGAGAATTTTCGCAAACAATATGAAGCTCTCCGTCTAAAACCTTCTATCTGTGCAGAAGGGTGACAAGCGAAACGGACTAATCACAGCCTAAAGAAGGACCCTGACCTTAAATGTGAGGTTATCCACTTTGGTGGCAAAAACGGGAAAGCAGACTATTATCTAAATGGTGGCCGATTGGGAAAGGGGGAGATGCAGCGAGACCTGGGTGTCATGGTACACCAGTCATTGAAGGTAGGCATGCAGGTGCAGTAGGCAGTAAAGAAAGCGAATGGTATGTTAGCTTCCATTGCAAAAAGATTTGAGTATAGGAGCAGGGAGGTTCTACTGCAGTTGTACAGGGTCTTGGTGAGACCACACCTGGAGTATTGCGTACAGTTTTGGTCTCCAAATCTGAGGAAGGACATTCTTGCCATAGAGGGAGTGCAGAGAAGGTTCACCAGACTGATTCCTGGGATGTCAGGACTGTCTTATGAAGAAAGACTGGATAGACTTGGTTTATATTCTCCAGAATTTAGGAGATTAACAGGGGATCTTATAGAAACTTACAAAATTCTTAAGGGGTTGGACAGGCTAGATGCAGGAAGATTGTTCCTGATGTTGGGGAAATCCAGGACAAGGGGTCACAGCTTAAGGATAAGGGGGAAATCCTTTAAAACCGAGATGAGAAGAACTTTTTTCACACAGAGAGTGGTGAATCTCTGGAACTCTCTGCCACAGAGGGTAGTTGAGGCCACAGTTCATTGGCTATATTTAGTAGGAGTTAGATGTGGCCCTTGTGGCTAAGGGGATCAGGGGGTATGGAGAGAAGGCAGGTACGGGATACTGAGTTGGATGATCAGCCATGATCATATTGAATGGCGGTGCAGGCTCGAAGGGCCGAATGGCCTACTCCTGCACCTAATTTCTATGTTTCTATGTTTCTATGAAACCCGAAGGGAAATATGTAACGTTTCGGGCCGAAACCCGAAAGGGTTTCGGCCCGAAACGTTGCCTATTTCCTTCGCTCCATAGATGCTGCTGCACCTGCTGAGTTCCTCCAGCATTTTTGTGTTACCTTCGATTTTCCAGCATCTGCACTTTCTATCTGGGCCTAAAATATCTAAAACAAAATCAATCTCAGACTTGAGTTATGGTGAAATGGCCAAGCTGGTGGCACAGCGGTAGAGTTGCTGCCTCACAGCACCGGGGACCCGGGTTCGAGCCCGACTACGGATGCTGTCCGTACGGAGTTTGCACGTTCTCCCCGTGACCTGCGTGTTTTTTTCTCCGCGATCTTCGGTTTCCTCCCACGCTCTAAAGACGTACAGGTTTGCAGGCTACTTGGCTTGGTGTAAATGTAAAAATGTCCCTAGTGTGTGTGTGTGTAGGATAGTGCTAGTGTGCGGGGATCGCTGGTCGGCGCGGACTCGGTGGGCCGAAGGGCCTGTTTCCGCGCTGTATCTCTATAAACTAAACAAGTAGTCTACATTTATGCATTGGTGTTGTGACAGGATAACCTGTTATTGATATATTGCCCAGAATAACCTGCAGCCAATCTTTCATATCAATGCTCACAGTAGCAATGTTACAAAATTTTGAGATTTTAAAAATCAAGTCTGCAATTTATCCCATCAGATAAAGCATAACAATAAGTTTAATTTGACACCAAATTCACTTTCATATCTCAAGTATTAAAAAAGTTATGGCCATTTTCATACTCGGAAATTAGCATCTTGTTCCCTATTGATTTTCAATGGACATTACAAAAAAGCTGTGATCTTGGATAGTCAAAAGCCCATTTCTTAAGGAAAGATTAACATTTTTAAATAGCCTAAGTGTCCAAAGATTATTCACAAATAATTCACAATATAACATGATTTTTATATCTAATTTACATTAATTTATAGGCCAAATGGAATGAATTTAGTGTTCAATTGCTGTAAATAAATGCCCATTTAAATCGGCTTTCTAGTGGGTTCATGTGAACGCGCTGGTTTAGAACGTTGACATCGCGCTGGATTAGTGCCCTCAAATGCCGAGAAAAATACTGCGGGATATAAAAAGCCCAAAATGAACTACTCGCTATAGATAACTTTAATTACAGGGTTATATATATGCCCCATTTAATGTAAAAATAAGGTACATACCTTTAATTGTTTGCTTTCTAAAACCCTGGGGCTGCGAGAGGTTGTGGAATGAGACAGTAATTTTAAAACTATTATAACTATATTATCGAGGCCTATAAAACTAATAATACCTTTTGCGACCGGGTCTTGCAGCGATTTTTCGTTAATGATTTACTAGGCTGAACATGTGCGATTAGTACAGCCTAGTAAAAATCGCGTTTTAAACCCGCCCCCTCCAAACAGCGCCAAAATCGCGGGCCTGGCTGTGGGCAGATTCCCAATGACGATTCAGGTAGGTTTTGTAACATACCTACTCACAGTGTACAGATTGAAGTAATATTAGTTCTCCTATCTGTCAAACCTCCAATGGCAATAATAATTCTGCATTTTGCAAAAGTATTAAAGTCATAAATGACAGGAGCAGAAATAGGCCATTCGGCCCATCAAGTCCACTCCTCCATTTAATCACGGCTGATGTATACACAATAGACAATAGGTGCAGGAGTAGGCCATTCGGCCCTTCGAGCCAGCACCGCCATTCAATGTGATCATGCCTGATCATCCCCAACCAGTGCCCCGTTCCTGCCTTCTCCTCATATCCCCTGACTCCGCTATCTTTAAGAGCCCTATCTAGCTCTCTCTTGAAAGCATCCAGAGAACCGGCCTCCACCGCCCTCTGAGGCAGAGAATTCCACAGACTCACCACTCTCTGTGAGAAAAAGTGTTTCCTCGTCTCCGTTCTAAATGGCTTACCCCTTATTCTTAAACTGTGTGTGGCCCCTGGTTCTGGACTCCCCCAACATCAGGAACATGTTTCCTGTCTCTAGCGTGTCCAAACCCTTAATAATCTTATATGTTTCAATAAAATGCCCTCTCATCCTTGTATCTCTCCCTCCTAACTCCATTCTCCTGCCTTCTCACCATAACCCCTGACACCCATACTAATCAAGCATCTAACTATCTCTGACTTAACAATATCCATTCCCTTGGCCTCCACAGCCTACAGTGCCAATTAATTCCCCAGATTCACCACCCTCTGACTAAAGAAATTCCTCCTCATCTCCTTCCTAATTGACGAATGCTTTTGTGTGTAAAGGAACTGCAGATGCTGGTTTACATTGAAGATGGACACAAAATGCTGGAGTAACTCAGCGGGACAGGCAGCATCTCTGGGGAGAAGGAATGGGTGACGTTTTGGGTCGAGACCCTTCTTCAGACCCGAAACGTCACCCATTCCTTCGCTCCAGAGATGCTGCCTGTCCCGCTGAGTTACTCCAGATTTTAGTGTCCATGAATGTCACCCTGGCATCTTGCACCTAGTGTGGCTAGCATGATGTTGTGGAACTTGGATATTCAGACCTTCCGACAGGCTGAATGCAAAATCAGAGATATTTCCATTCCTTCATCCAGCAACTTAAACACCGGGGAGGATGCCATCTCGTTGTGGGCGGCACGGTGGCGCAGTGGTAGAGTTGCTGCCTCACAGCGCCGGAGACCCGGGTTCGATCCCGACCACGGGCGCTGTCTGTACGGAGTTTGCACGTTCTCCCCGTGACCTGCGTGGGTTTCCTCCGAGATCTTCGGTTTCCTCCCACACTCCAAAGACGTGCAGGTTTGTCGGTTAATTGGCTCGGTGTAAATGTAAATTGTCCGCAGTGTGTGGTGTTAGTGTGCGGGGATCGCTGGTCGGCGCGGACTCGGTGAGCCGAAGGGCCTGTTTCCGCGCTGTATCTCTAAACTATACTATATTAAACTAACGTGCCACCTTCATTATTTCTGGGGGTTTACACTAGACAATAAGACCGTTCTAATTACAGTCCATTTGTGTCGGGCATAAATAGCTTAATTCACCACATGTTCAAATTAAACATTTTCACGAAGGCGACTGCTATTTATTTGATACTCTGTGCACAACCAGAATAAATGAAATGGAGCACAGGCTATCTGCTGCCGGTGATTTTACCCGATTACTGTAATAACAGGGACTAAATATTAGCGCAGTGAAGATGCCTGGTGGCTTACTGCCTGAAGAAGTCGTCAAGTAATAATGTGCATACACATGCTGATTAGTACGGGTATCTGGGGTTATGGGGAGAAGGCAGGAACATGGGGCTGAGGGTGGTGGGTGTATGGAACAAGCAGTGGAGGAGGTAGTTGAGGCTGGGATTAACCCAAAGTTTAAGAAACAGTTAGACAGGTACATGGATAGGACAGGATGGGAGGGATATGGGCCAAACGCAGGCATGTGGGACTAGTGTAGATGGGACATTGTTGGCCAGTGTGGGCAAGTTGGGCCAAGGGGCCTGTTTCCATGCAGTGTCACTCTATGAGAGAGAAAGATAGATCAGCCATGATTGAATGGCGGAGTAGACTTGATGGGCCGAATGGCCTAATTCTGCTGCTAGAACATATGAACATTGTAGTGACAATTTCGCCACCTATACATTCGTTAAAGACGATCAAACAGAGGACACTTGCCAATTGAGTTTCTTTATTCTAATTTTTAGTTTCGTAACAAAACACAGAATTCGACAAGCGCGATATAAGGGGTGACAATTTGCATGTCATGATAATAGTGTGAGTTTAGAGATACAGCGCGGAAACACTGAGTCCGTGCCGACCAGCGATCCCCGCACACACACACTACCCCACACGTCTTTGGAATGTGGGAAGAAACCGAAGATCTCGGAGTAAACCCACGCAGGTCACGGGGAGAATGTGCAAACTCCGTACAGACAGCACCCGATGTCAGGATCGAACCCGGGTCTCTGGCGCTGTGAGGCAGCAACTCTACCGCTGCGCCACCGAGCCGCCATCAGGATGCTATGGGCATCGTCACCTATCCATGTTCTCCACAGATGCTGCCTGACCCGCTGAGTTATGGTGCAGCAGCATCTATGGAGCGAAGGAAAAAGGCAACGTTTCGGGGCGAAATCCTTCTGGAAATAGGCAACGTTTCGGGCCGAAACCCGGAAGGGTTTCGGCCCGAAACGTTGCCTATTTCCTTAGTTCCATAGATGCTGCTGCACCCGCTGAGTTACTCCAGCACTCTGTGGAACGTCACCTATCCATGTTCTCCACAGATGCTGCCTAACCCGCTGAGTTACTCCAGCACTCTGTGGAACGTCACCTATCCATGTTCTCCACAGATGCTGCCTGACCCACTGAGTTACTCCAGCACTCTGTGACGTATAAGATTGTTAAGGGCTTGGACACGCTAGAGGCAGGAAACATGTTCCCGGGGGGGAGTCCAGAACCAGGGGCCACACAGTTTAAGAATAAGGAGTAAGCCATTTAGAACAGAGACGAGGAAACACGTTTTCTCACAGAGAGTGGTGAGTCTGTGGAATTCTCTGCCTCAGAGGCCAGTGGAGGCCAGTTCTCTGGATGCTTTCAAGAGAGATCTCGATAGGGCTCTTAAAAATAGTGGAGTCAGGGGGTATGGGGAAAAGGCAGGAGCGGGGTACTGATTGGGGATGATCAGCCATGATCACATTGAATGGCAGTGCTGGCTCGAAGGGCCGAATGGCCTACTCCTGCACTATTGTCTCTTGAATCGTCACCTATCCATGTTCTCCACAGATGCTGCCTGACCCGCTGAGTTACTCCAGCACTCTGTGAAACGTCACCTATCCATGTTCTCCACAGATGCTGCCTGACCCGCTGAGTTATGGTGCAGCAGCATCTATGGAGCGATGGAAATAGGCAACGTTTCGGGCCGAAATCCTTCTGGAAATAGGCAACGTTTCGGGCCGAAACCCAAAAGGGTTTCGGCCCGAAACGTTGCCTATTTCCTTAGCTCCATAAATGCTGCCTGACCCGCTGAGTTACTCCAGCACTCTGTGAAACGTCACCTATCCATGTTCTCCACAGATGCTGCCTGACCCACTGAGTTACTCCAGCACTCTGTGAAACGTCACCTATCCATGTTCTCCATAGATGCTGCCTGACCCGCTGAGTTACTCCAGCACTCTGTGAAACGTCACCTATCCATGTTCTCCACAGATGCAGCCTGACCCGCTGAGTGACTCCAGCACTCTGTGTCTATCTTTGGTGTAAACCAGCATCCACAGCTCTTTGTTTCCACAACTGTAGTTCATTCCCTGCACTGACATTGCTTGGCACCAGCTTCACAGCATGTTTTCAAACAGCTGTTTCACAACCACAACAGGCAAAAGCCCAACGAACCAACAAGATACCAAACAAGCCGAGCAGAAAGCCGATGACCAGTGGGAACGTGTGTTAACTTCATTGAGGCAGCCCATGTGTGGCTGGTTGGCAGCTGTACATACACACAGTCAGCTTACGGGCTTGTGAACCAGGCACACCTCACAAACCTGGTCTCTCAACATTCAAACAAAGCACTCCCGATCCTCACAAACAGATTAGACTTTAGATCCCCGCACACTAACACTATCCTACACACACTCCAAGGACATTTTGACACTTAATAATAATAACAATAATAATAACTTTATTTATAAAGCGCTTTTAGACAACATCAGTTGCCACAAAGTGCTGTACATGGGAAGTCAACAAAAAGTTATTACAAACTACTAAAACCATTAAGACGACAGGACTATAAAAACAGTAAAAATAAAAAGACATTAAAAGCTCTAAAACAGGAACAATGTCTCAGCCAGTGTCGAAAGCCAGTGAATAAAAGTGAGTTTTTAGGGAGGATTTAAAGATGGACAGTGAAGGGGACTGTCTGATCTGCAGCGGCAAGGTGTTCCAGAGTGCCGGGGCAGCAACAGAAAAGGCTCTATCCCCCCTGAGCTTCCGCTTAGACCTTGGTACCTTACTTACACCAAGCCAATTAGCCTGCAAACCTGTACGTCTTTAGAGTGTGGGAGGAAACCGAAGATCGCGGAGAAAAAACAAGCACTTCATCCCACCAAGTCCATCCACACACACTGAAGGGGCCATATGGCCTACTCCTGCACCTCTTGCCTGCTAGCACTAACGTTAGGGACAATTTGACACTTTTTACTGGAGCAAGTCATAAAATAGGTGCAGGAGGAGGCCATTCGGCCCTTCGAGCCAGCACCGCCATTCATTGGGATCATGGCTGATCGTCCCCTATCAATAACCCGTGCCTGCCTTCTCCCCATATCCCTTGACTCCACCAGCCCCTAGAGCTCTATCTAACTCTCTCTTAAATCCATCCAGTGACTTGGCCTCTGTGGCAGGGAATTCCACAAATTCACAACTCTCTGGGTGAAAAAGTTTTTTCTCACCTCAGTCTTAAATGACCTCCCCTTTACTCTAAGACTGTGTGGCCCCTGGTTCTGGACTCGCCCAACATTGGGAACATTTTTCCTGCAAATCAGTCAAATCGGTAGCAACATTGGGAACATTTTTCCTGCAAATCAGTCAAATCGGTAGTAAGGAAGGCAAATTCAATGCAAGAGGGCTGGAATACAAAAACAGAGAGGTAACGCTGAGTCTCTATAAGGCGCTGGTCAGGCCACATTTGGAGTACCGTGAGCAGATTTGGGCCCCGTATCTGAGGAAAGATGTGCTGACTCTGGAGATGGTGCAGAGGAGGTTTACAAGAATGATCCCAGGAATTCTGAGGCTGTGACCTCTGGTCCTAGACTCTGCCACTAGTGGAAACATCCTCTCCACATCCACTCCATCCAAGCCTTCCATCATCCGGTAAGTTTCGATGGCATTATGTCTAACTTATTTCAAATTTGGGTTGTCATCTCTGTCATCTTTGTCATCTCTGTAAAACTGTGCAGGGACGGAGGTTGTCACAAAAAGCTGGTGTAACTCAGCGGGTCAGACAGCATCTCTGCAGAAAAGGAACCCAGTGAGAAGAAGGGTCTCGACCCGAAACGTCACCCATTTCTTTTCTCCAGAGATGCTGCCTGACCTGCTCAGAAGGGGGATTACTTAGCCAGCTCCTCTACTTCCTTTCTCTGCCAGCCCAGAGTAGCGGAATCGAGGACCAGAGGACATAGGTTCAAGGTGAAGGGGAAAAGATTTAATAGGAATCCGAGGGGTAACTTTTTCACACAAAGGGTGGGGTGGGTGTATGGAACGAGCTGCCAGAGGAGGTAGTTGAGGCTGGGACTATCTGCAGAGAGTCGTGTGTTCGGCTGAACGCACTATAGGAACTACACTTGCCCCCCTGCAGGAACTATACATCAGAAGTTGCAACTCCAGAGCCAACAAGATCATGGGAGACCCCTTCCACCCCTGCAACGGACTGTTCCAGCTGCTACGGTCAGGCAAACGCCTCCGTTGCCATGCTGTGACAACGGAGAGGATGAGAAGGAGTTTCTTCCCAGAGGCCATCAAGACTGTAAACTCCTATCTCACCAGGGACTAACTTTACTGAACCATTCTACTGTTGTGTGGTGTCTTTTTTAAATTGCTGTTTTTTCTTTTTTTCTCCCACAAATATGTAATATGTGATTCTGTTCCATTCCATTTGTAGTTGTTTTTTGCACAAATTCACGAGCATTGCCACTTTTCATTTCACTGCACATCTCGTATGTGTATGTGTTGAATAGACTTGACTTGACTTGACTAACCCAATGTTTAATAAACATTTGGAGAGGTGTATGGATAGGACGGGTTTGGAGGGATATGGACCAAGCGCGGGGAGGTGGGACTAGTGCAGCTGGGAGATGTTGGCCGGCATGGGCAGGTTGGGCCGAAGGGCCTGTTTCCACACTGTATTATCTCTAAGTTGTATTACTCCTGCGTTTTGTGTTGATCCACTTTAAACCACCGTCTCCAGTCCCATCCTGCAGGGTTCAAGACCATTATCATCAGAGTTAGTCTCATTAGAAAATCCAGCCCTGTACTTGTTTTCATTTTATGTGACTACTTTTATTTTATGATCTAACGACACCATAAAAACTGTCAAAAGGAGATAAGTAGCATCATTAATCCGGCTGAGTTACAGCGCACTTTGTGCCATTGAGGACGTTAATTGATACAGGCCGGTGATACATTGGATAGTTGATGCTACAAGGCAGCATTCGGCAATGGCATCAACAACAGAACCTGGGCCCCCCCCCACCCCATTCCCCCCTCCCCCCCCCCCCCCCTGCCTTCTCCCCATAACCCCCCACACCCGCACTAATCAACAATCTGTCAATCTCCGTCTTAAATATATCCATTGACCTAATGGCATCACGATGGGTCAGCGGTTGAGATACTGCCTTAAACCCCTGTCCCACTGTACGAGTTCATTCCAAGAGTTCTCCCGAGTTTGCCCTGATTCGAACTCGGAGATTTACAGTAATGGCCACTCGTCGGTACTCGGGGCTCTCGTGGACATTTTTCTACATGTTGAAAAATCTTCACCAGTCTTCCCGTGCTTACCTGCGGTTAGCGTTACGAGCCGCTAAGAGACGTCCCCGAGCTCCAACGTACCCGCTACGTTCATTCTCCATGCTTACCATGAGTTTGATTTTTAATTTTAACTCAGGAGTGCTCTTGGAGTGAACTCGTACAGTGGGACAGGGCCATTACAGCACCAGAGACCAGGGTTCGATCCCGACTACGGTGCTGTCTGTAAGGAGCTTGTACATTCTCCCCGTGACTATTCTCTGAGATCTTTATGTGTGGGGATTGCTGGCCGTGTGGGCTTGTTTCCGCGTTGTATCTCTAAATAAACTAAAGAACATGGATCTGATATTCATGCTCTCAGCATGATTCTTCAGCAGTTTATTTCGTTGAGTCTATTTTTGCCGCCTGTGCAGGATGGTTTACAAAGATCAAGGCACAGAGTGCTGGAGTAACTCAGCGGGTCAGGCAGCAGCTGTGGAGAACATGGAAAGAGGACGTTTCACAGAGTGCTGGAGTAACTCAGCGGGTCAGGCAGCATCTGTGGAGAACATGGATAGGTGACGTTTCACAGAGTGCTGGAGTAACTCAGCGGGTGAGGCAGCATCTATGGAGCTAAGGAAATAGGTAACGTTTCGGGTCGAAACCCTTCCGGGTTTCGGCCCGAAACGTTGCCTATTTCCAGAAGGGTTTCGGCCCGAAACATTGCCTATTTCCTTCGCTCCATAGATGTTGCTGCACCATAACTCAGCGGGTCAGGCAGCATCTGTGGAGAACATGGATAGGTGACGTTTCACAGAGTGCTGGAGTAACTCAGCGGGTCAGGCAGCATCTGTGGAGAACATGGATATGTGACGTTTCACAGAGTGCTGGAGTTACTCAGCGGGTCAGGCAGCATCTGTGGAGAACATGGATGTTCGGAAGTTTCAATTCCGTTTATTGTCACGTGTACCGAGGTACATTGAAAAGCTTTTGTTGTGCGCTAACCAGTCAGCGGATCAGACAATACGCGATTACAATCGACCCATTTACAGTGTACTGATACATGATAAGGGAATAATGTTTAGTGCAAGGCAAAGTCCGATCAAACTCAGTCTGGCCTGTGAATCCCACCGCAAATCGGAAGAGCAGCACCTCATAATTTGTCTGGGTGGTTTACACCCCAGCGGTATGAAAATTGACTTCTCCAATTTCAGGTAGTCCTTGCTTTCTCCCTCTTTCCCCTCCCCTTCCCAGCTCTCCCACAGCCCACTGTCTCCGCCTCTCCCTTTCTTCTTCCTGCCCCTCCCCTTCCCCCCCGACATCAGTCTGAAGAAGGGTCTCGACCCGAAACATCACCTATTCCTTTTCTCCGTAGATGCTGCCTGACCCGCTGAGTTTCTCCAGCATATTTGTCTACCTTCGATTTTCCAGCATCAGCAGTTCCTTCTTAAACAACTCAGTCTGGTTGGTATCCTCACTATTATTGTAAACCATACATCCTCTAGATGGAGCCAGATACAAGGTTATATCAGAATTAGGAAGATTTGTGCTTGGGATTGTTGGCCTTTCAAGTGAAGGCCGTAACGTTGGGTAGAGTTGCAGAATGTTGATAAATAGGTTGCTATCGCCACTCCTCAAAATAAATGCTCGTCTGCAAACCACAATCCATCTTTTAGTTTAGTTTAAGGTAGACAACAATGCTGGAGAAACTCAGTGGGTGAGGCAACATCTATGGAGAGAAGGAATAGGTGACGTTTCGGGTCAAGACCTGAAACGTCACCTATTCATTCGCTCCATAGATGCGTGTGTGTGCGCGTGTGTGTGCGCGTGTGTGTGTGTGCGTATGTGTGCATGCGCGCCCTGGCTCTGGACTCCCCCAACATCGGGAACTTGTTTCCTGCCTCTAGCGTGTCCAAACCCTTAATAATCTTATATGTTCCAATAAGGTGTCCTCTCATCCTTCTAAACTCCAGAGTATACAAGCCCAGCTGCTCCATTCTCTCAGCATATGACAGTCCCGCCATCCCGGGAATTAACCTTGTAAACCTACGCTGCACTCCCTCAATAGCAAGAATGTCCATCCTCAAAGTAGGGGACCAAAACTGCACACAATACTCCAGGTGTGGTCTCACCTTGTAGTGCAGGACGTTGAAGGGTGGTGTTATAGAAGACTTTTATCATGATTTTAAAAATGGGTCATTTATTGAATGCTTTGGCACCTCATTGTTTCATCTTCAGTGTATTTCCTGACAGTCTGACGGAACTCACTGATTCACATAGGAAACAAACATATCAACGTTACACGCCACAATTCATTATCACTTGCTATTCTTACAACCAGCAAAGATTGAGGTGTTGCAGACTATTGTGACAGTGTCTGCAACTCATCTGCTTGAAGCTGAAGAACCAGCAGAATTACACTGTTGTTGAGACTTCTGTGTTCCGTGGAGACACGAGGAACTGCAGATGCTGGGATCTTAGAAGATTGAGGGGGGGATCTTATAGAAACTTACAAAATTCTTAAGGGGTTGGACAGGCTAGATGCAGGAAGATTGTTCCCGATGTTGGGGAAGTCCAGAACAAGGGGTCACAGTTTAAGGATAAAGGGGAAATCTTTTAGGACCGAGATGAGGAAAACATTTTTCACACAGAGAGTGGTGAATCTCTGGAACTCTCTGCCACAGAGGGTAGTTGAGGCCAGTTCATTGGCTATATTTAAGAGGGAGTTAGATGTGGCCCTTGTGGCTAAGGGGATCAGGGGGTATGGAGAGAAGGCAGGGATGGGATACTGAGTTGGATGATCAGCCATGATCATATTGAATGGCGGTGCAGGCTCGAAGGGCCGAATGGCCTACTCCTGCACCTAATTTCTATGTTTCTATGTTTCTAGATGCTGCCTGACGCAGGAATCCCTCCATTATCGGAAAGAAACACACAACATATTAAAGATTCAAAAGAGTTATCGTTTCTCAGGAAGCTGACAAACCTTTCCCTTCCTCCCGTTCCAACTAATCATATTCTTAAGAGAGACACAAAAAGCTGGAGTAACTCAGCGGGATAGGCAGCATCTCTGGTGACGTTTCGGGTCACCAGAGACCTTCTTCATAAGGTCATAAGGTCAAGTGATAGGAGTAGAATTAGGCCATTCGGCCCTTCAAGTCTACTCCGCCATTCAATCATGGCTGATCTATCTCCCCCTCCTAACCCCATTCTCCTGCCTTCTCCCCATAACCCCTGACACCCGTACTAATCAAAAACCTATCTATCTATCTCTATGCATTAAAAATATCCTCTGCCTTTACCTCTAAGGCCTTCTGTGGCAAAGATTTACCACATTCTGACTAAATAAGTTTCACCTCATCTCCTCCCTAAAAGAACGTCCTTTAATTCTGAGGCTGTGACCTCTTGTCCTGGACTCTCCCAATAGTGGAAACATCCTCCCCACATCCACTCTATCCAAGCCTTTCACTCTATGGTAAGTTTCAATGAGATCCCCCCCTCATTCTTCTAAACTCCAGCGAGTACAGACCCAGTGCCGACAAATGCTCATCATAGGTTAACCCACTCATTCCTGGGATCATTCTCGTAAACCTCCTCTGGACCCTCTCCAGAGCCGGCACACCCTTCCTCAGATATGGGGCCCAAAATTGCTCACAATACTCCACATGTGGCCTGGCCAACGCCTCATACAGCCTCTGAAGCTAACAAAGCTATCCGGGAGGTAGACAAAAGTGCTGGAGAAACTCAGCGGGTGCAGCATCATCTATGGACGTTGCCTATTTCCTATTGCCCATTTTCTTCGCTCCATAGATGCTGCTGCACCCGCTGAGTTTCTCCAGCACTTTTGCCTACCTTCTGATTTTCCAGCATCTGCAGTTCCTTCTTAAAAGCTATCCATGAGTCCTGTTCAAAATAATCATATTCTTAAGATAGACACAAAATGCTGGAGTGACTCAGCGGGAACAGGCAGCATCTCTGGAGAGAAGGAATGGGTGAGGTTTTGGGTCGAGACCCTTCTTCAGACCCAGCGCTTTGTGTCTGTCTTCAGTGTAAACCAGCATCTGCAGTTCCTTCCTACACTAATCATAGATAGATAGATCCTTTAATAATCCTTTACAGGAAATGACAGTGCCACAACAGCTTCAAGGCAGACATAACACCACACATTTCCTCCGATAGCTTCCATACTTAATAAGTTAAAATACATTGAATGAATACTAAAAAAAATTCAAAATTATTTTTGTGCATTATAAAACCTTATAGCAGCTGGTATACAAGACTTCCTATATCTCTCCGTTTTGCACATTGGTGCAATCAGTCTCTGACTGAAGATGCTGCTCTTGATCACCTTCAGGGCGTGGAGTGGGTGAGTGGGGTTGGTCATTATTGAACCCAGTTTGTTCAGAGTTCTGGCCTCTGCCACCTGCTGGGACCGTTAGTTGCTCAGCCCCGACCACTGAGGTCAGCTTGTCCAGTTTGTTTTTGTCCGCTATGCGGGCCACCTTCTCCCCAACAGGCCACAGCAAAAAACAGAGCACTGGCCACCACTGAATGGTAGACACTGCACAGTAGGGGTTGGCAGATGTTGAATGACCTTAGCCTCCTTAAGAAATACAGTCGACTTTGTCCCTTCCTGTACACCACCTCCATATGACTCTTCCAGTCCAGCTCACTGTCAAGCTGCACACCAAGGTACCTGTGGCTGGTGACCACCTCCACCTCAGTGCCCCTGATACAATAATCATATTGTGAACTTGAATCAAGGATTGCATAATATTTGCCTATTTACCCGTCCGTGGCAGTGTCTATAATGAGGTTGGCCGGGTTTAGCAAAGAGGCACGGAGGTACCACGCAGCCACAGACAATAGGTGCAGGAGTAGAGGCCATTCGGCCCTTCGAGCCAGCACCGCCATTCAATGTGATCATGGCTGATCGTCCCCAATCAGTACCCCGTTCCTGCCTTCTCCCCATATCCCCCGACTCCACTATCTTTATCTAGCTCTCTCTTGAAAGTATCCAGAGAACCTGCCTCCACCGCCCTCTGAGGCAGAGAATTCCACAGACTCACAACTCTCCGTGAGAAAAAAGTGCTTCCACGTCTCCGTTCTAAATGGCTTACTCATTATTCTGAAACTGTGCATGGCCCCTGGTTCTGGACTACCCCCAACATCGGGAACATGCATCAACAGCTGCTGCTGGATAACTCAGTCCTGTTACAACATGTCAGAGCAGCAAGCCTGACAACTCAACCACTGAGAACCAGTATTATTGGGATGTGAATTATTCAAAGGACCGCTGTTCGGATTTCCATGCAGCATGGCGCGTGGCTCCATGTATCCCACACCCACGGCTCTGCTGGCAATTACCGAGCGGCGTTTGGCTCGATGCGATGATTCTATGCTTTCACCGTCACCTGCGGGAACCCCCCACTTACTCCTCAGCCTCGTAGCAATGATACCAGAAGCAAATCTTGGCTGTGCCATGCTGTGCATCACGCTGTAGCAAGCTGTGTTACTCTGTCTCTAACAGAACGCTTCAATAAAATTCAATTAAAAAACATTTTTTTTTCTCGTACCAGATTCAATTGCGAGTCGTGCTTCTATCCAGTCACTTTTCCACAAGTTCATAACGGGCCCTGTCCCACTTACGCGACTTTTACAGCGACTGCCGGCACCCGTCATTGGTCGTTGCAGGTCGCCGAAAATTTCCAGCATGTTGAAGATCCAGCGGTGACACAAGAGGGCATCATCGCATCCAACTTGTAATCACACTCTCCCTAGCCAACAATGGCCCATTGTGGGCTCCACCCTTCCTGAGGTCATCTGTCGCTGGCCTTGATCTGTCCTGGCCTTTTCTCGTGTCCAGTTTATTCTCCCCCACCCCCACCCACCCACTCCCACCCAACCCAACCCAACCCCACCCCACCTCTACTTTCAGTCTGAAGAAGGTGTTCAGACCCGAGGCATCACCAATTCTTTTCTCTCCAGTGTTGGGGAGTCTCTCCAGCCTATCTCACCAGGGACTAACTCTACTGAACGTTTTTCCTTCCATTATTTATTATGTAAAAGAATATGTGTGTTATGATTGTGTTTATAGTTTGTTTGGTTGTTTGTTTGTTTGTCTTTTGCACAAAAGTCCGCGAGCATTGCCTATTTCATTTCACTGCACATCTCGTATGTGTATGTGACAAATAAACTTGACTTGACTTGACTTGGCGCTGCCTGTCCCGCTGAGTTACTCCAGCAGTTGGTGTCTGTCTTCTGTGTAAACCAGCATCTGCCATTCCTTCTTGCACGGAGGTAGCCGAGATCTCAGGATTGGTGCATCAGTCCTGCCCGTGAGGCAGGTGCAAATACAGTGTGTGGTAGAAACATAGAAAATAGGTGCAGGAGTAGAGGCCATTCGGCCCTTCGAGCCTGCACCGCCACTCAATATGATCATCCAACTCAGTATCCTGTACCTGCCTTCTCTCCATACCCTCTGATCCTTTTAGCCACAAGGGCCACATCTAACTCCCTCTTAAATATAGCCAATGAACTGTGGCCTCAACTACCTTCTGTGGCAGAGAATTCCACAGATTCACCACTCTCTGTGTGAAAAATGTTTTTCTCATCTCGGTCTTAAAAGATTTCCCCCTTATCCTTAAGCTGTGACCCCTTGTCCTGGACTTCCCCAACATCGGGAACAATCTTCCTGCATCTAGCCTGTCCAACCCCTTAAGAATTTTGTAAGTTCTTAAGAGTGGTGTAGCACTCTGCTGTACACATGCGGGCTCCTGCCACAAGCACAGCTCAAAATAGACTCCAGGTTTTATTATCGAGGAGTAGGCATCTTCAGCGCAAGATGATCAAGAAATAGAAAGCTGAGAATACGTCTCGATTCCCGCTGCACGACGTGATTGATCGTTGAGACACTTTGCGTTCGTCTGGAATGTGCTATATATACACGGAGTAAACGATGAAGGCAACATACCAGGATCACCAGCTCGCTCACGGCAAAGTCTGGATCAGTCTGAATGTGGTCGTTCAAATCTCAGTCCCATTTGGTGCATGCGACAATATATGTAACTTGAACTTGAATCAGCCACAAACATGTGGACAGCGTTTGTCCAGGATCCCTTTTAAAACAGGGAGGAAACTCCCTGAAACTGAAAATAAGGAAGGGGATCTATATTTCAGTCCCTGCCCGAGCAATCAGGGTGGCACGGTGGTGCAGCGGGTAGAGTTGCTGTCTCACAGCGCCAGGGACCCGGGTTCGATCCCGACTACGGGCGCTGTCTGTACGGAGTTTGTACGGTCTCCCCGTGAATCACGTGGGTTTTCTCCGGGTGCTCCGGTTTCCTCCCACGCTCCAAAGACGTGCGGGCTTGTTGGTTAATTGGCTTCGGTAAAATTGTAAATTGCCCCCTAGTGTGTAGGATAGTTCTACACACGGGGTGATCGCCGGTCGGCATGGATCCGGTGGGCTGAAGGGCCTGATTCCGTGTTGTATCTCTACACTAAAGTAAACCCTTCCAGCTTTCTCCCCCCCTCCCTACAGAAGAGTCCCAGCTCTAAACGTCACCTATCCATGTTCTCCACAGATGCTGCCTGACCCGCTGAGTTATGGTGCAGCAGCATCTATGGAGCGAAGGAAATAGGCAATGTTTCAGGCCGAAACCTTTCTGGAAATAGGCAACGTTTCGGGCCGAAACCCGGAAGGGTTTCGGCCCGAAACGTTGCCTATTTCCTTAGCTCCATAGATGCTGCTGCACCCGCTGAGTTACTCCAGCACTCTGTGAAACGTCACCTATCCATGTTCTCCACAGATGCTGCCTGACCCGCTGAGTTACCCCAGCACTCTGTGTCATTTCCTGGTAGATAATAGGCTGACACAGGTGAGGGTTTGAATCCAATGCTGTGAATGGGAATACTTTTGAAAACCGGGAGGAAAGTTTGTTTTAACCAATCTGTACATCAGCAGAACCTTTAGTTGAGTTTAGCATTACAGTGCAGAAACAGGCCCTTCGGCCCACCGATCACCCCTTACACTAATACTATCCTACACTCTATGGGCAATTTACAATTTTTACCGAAGCCAAATCACCTACAAACCTGCACGACTTTGGAGTGTGGGAGGAAACCGGAGCACCCGGAGAAAAACCCACGCAGTCCACGGGGAGAACGTACAAACGTCGTACAGACAGCGTCTGTAGTCGGGATCGAACCCGGGTCTCTGGCGTGGTGAGGCAGCGACTCTATCCACTGAGCCATCGTGCCGCCCACAACTTTGATCATCAAACCGCGAATAAGTAAGATCGTCGGGTAGACACCTACAACAGGATTACACCGATGTGCCTTCAGTGAAAACGTGCATTTGCCACTTCAATTAAAAGAAAACTACATATAATTTCGCACGGGTTTAAAACTGTTAACTAACACTGTACACAAACCAAGCCTGTTGGGATTTCATTGAATGTTAATGAGCAGCGAGGATACGGGCAGAGGGATTCATACACCTCGCTCATTTCTACAATGAATAATCATTTTGATTATACCTTGCAGTTTAAGGGTGATTTTAAGCACAGCTTGAAACAGACCAAGAATATCACTGCCCAATCTGGCTGTGTTGCTCTCCCAATCTCACAGCTGTATGCCCCGACTATCACACATGAATGTTATGGGAAAGAACCAAATGGATGGGGAACTGGGAATGACGTAATTTATGGAATTCCCTGCCACAGAGGGCAGTGGAGGCCAAGTCACTGGATGGATTTAAGAGAGAGTTAGATAGAGCTCTAGGGGCTAGTGGAGTCAAGGGATATGGGGAGAAGGCAGGCACGGGTTATTGATAGGGGACGATCAGCCATGATCACATTGAATGGCGGTGCTGGCTCGAAGGGCCGAATGGCCTCCTCCTGCGCCTATTTTCTATGTTTCTATGTAACGACACAAGGCAGAAGGGAAGAAAGTCATAGAGTGACACAGGGTGGAAACAGGCCCTTCGGCCCAACTTGCCCATCATGTCCCAGCTACACTAGTCCCAGCTGCCCACATTTGGTCCATATCCCCCCAAACCTGTCCTATCCATGTACCCGTCTAACTGCTTCTTAAACGTTGGGATAGTCCCAGCCTCAACTACCTCCTCTGGCAGCTCGTTCCACATACACCCACCACCCTCTAATTACAGGGTGGTTGGTGTATGGAACAGTTTGGCCAATTCCTCTCTCTTCATACCTCGCTCTTCAACCTGTGAATCACAGACACATTGCTGCTCAATATTCTGCCAACTTTCCTGAATCAATACTTTAAAGCCACGTATGACACAGTCCACAATCTAATCCTCAAACACACACTTGTGATGGACCGATATCTGGATTTGTCTCCTTCTGGGATTGGTGACGATTTCATTCAATAGAAAGAACCGCAATCTGCCACCTGGTTTTCTGGTCTGAAATGCAGGTTAGCGTTACAGTGTCGTGCTCATTCTGGTCAGTTCATGATGAGAGCAGTCACGAGATGGTATATTTCTCATATGCCCCAAACAGAATATATACGCACACACGCACGCAGACACACGCACAACTCCCCCTCGACCTTACCGCCATGGGTGGCCCTACCAGGAGCATCGCTCCAGACGTCATCGCTCTCAGGATCTCAGGTCCACACGAGCTTCTCCACCACAACAAGGTGACAGTCCACAGAGCTACTATATACACACTGTAAATCTATCTCTCCGTCCAATATATCTCTCTCTCTCTCGCTTTCTCTCTGTTTTAGATATCTATCTATCTGTCTATCTATCTGTCTATCTGTCTATCTGTCTATCTGTCTATCTATCTATCTGTGTGTGTAGTCATATACACACGCGCACACACACACACACACACACACACAAATATACACACACTTACAATATACACATATATATCCAGAGTGAGAGAGAAATTTGTAATGTACATTGAGTTTTTCTATATTTATATATGCATAGTATATTTATACTCTCTAGAATTTAGAAGATTGAGGGGGAATCTTATAGAAACTTACAAAATTCTTAAGGGGTTGGACAGGCTAGATGCAGGAAGATTATTCCCGATGTTGGGGAAGTCCAGGACAAGGGATCACAGTTTAAGGATAAGGGGGAAATCTTTTAGGACCGAGATGAGAAAAACATTTTTCACACAGAGAGTGGTGAATCTCTGGAACTCTCTGCCACAGAGGGTAGTTGAGGCCACAGTTCATTGGCTATATTTAAGAGGGAGTTAGATGTGGCCCTTGTGGCTAAAGGGATCAGGGGGTATGGAGAGAAGGCAGGTACCGGATACCGAGTTGGATGATCAGCCATGATCATATTGAATGGCGGTGCAGGCTCGAAGGGCCGAATGGCCTACTCCTGCACCTAATTTCTATGTTTCTATACAAACTGAAAACCTATGTATACACTGGAAATCATTATATGTGCGTGTGGGTTGTGTGTAGAGGTTTTCCAGTTTCTATACATATATATTTATATAAACTGGAAAATCTCTCTACACACACACACTGGGATATACAACATCGATCTGTTATTCACACTCAACAAACAGCATACAAAGATGAACAGGTCCCAATTTTGGCTCAAGTGTCGTCAACAAAACTCTTGTTGAGAAGCAGCGTTCAACACACAAGACACAACGCCACACTTTAGCCTGTATCACAGGCGATGGAGTTGTGTCCCAGCTGTGAGATATTCCCAGCCTCTGTGGGTCCAGCACCCAACGTTGGTCAACTCTGTTTCCCAGCCTCTTCCTTGGATCCCGGCACAGTTTTGAAGAGAGGGATGAGATGGCACCGTTTACCTGAGAGAACGTTCACACCTGGAGTTGCAAGTTTTTTTGGAAAATAAATCTGCAATATGCAACCTCACGGGGCGGATGTTGACGAGGAGCACCTCCTTTGGTGAAGGCCGGGCAGAAGAAATAAAGAAATGATTCCCTTTCCTTGAATGAACCCGAGGTTGACTTTCCACACTTCCCAATACGTTATTGACATCATTCCCAACACAATAACCAACCTGTCCCTCCACGACCTAACTCACGACCTCTGCCGAGTTTGCCCTCGACTCATACTCGCTGCATGGTCGTCACGAGGTTGTGATGCCAGTCGTAGGTACTCGTGGCATCAGGTAGGTCGGGGCGTTTATTTTAGCCTGATGTAAAATGTCCACCAGTAAAATAGGTTGTGAATTAGGTCCTGTAAGTGGGACAGGCCCTTAAACCTATCCCGTGGTTTCGAAAAACCACGCAACTTACGGCAACACCACAACAACTCGGATCATCGATGTTGACTGATAATATATCAGCATAAAACTAGAGGCGTATACTTCCACTAAAGCACACTGTGCTACAGTTAAAGTCATCTTCACAGCAGACAGAAAGCAAAGACAATGTCTCAGGATGCAGGAACGTTTGCAGGGTAATTAGCTGAAACCATTCACTTTGTTTTACAACAATGCCCACTTCAAAACTGCTGTGTTAATGGAATGAGTTCATTGCCGTTGCTGTCTTGTAAATAATGTACGACTTCTAAGCCACAGGCAAGACTCAATATCCAGTGAATTTCATTAACTCAATCCTCCAGATATATCT
The DNA here is from genome assembly GCF_028641065.1 of Leucoraja erinaceus. Classification (NCBI taxonomy): domain Eukaryota; kingdom Metazoa; phylum Chordata; class Chondrichthyes; order Rajiformes; family Rajidae; genus Leucoraja; species Leucoraja erinaceus. The sequence continues at coordinate 2,447,651 of NC_073396.1, forward strand.
AGGGGCCTTTTTTCCCCCCATTGTTGCTTGGAACAGGTGCAATAGACCAGTGGTTCTCAACCTTTTTTCAGTGATGTACCCCCTGTGAAATATTTTGTTCAGCCAAGTACCCCCTAACCAGCGCAAAGCATTTTTGGTTGAAAAAAAAAGACTTAAAACAGAGCACTGTGCCATCAGTGTCTGATTTATTAAACTTTGGAACTGATAAACACATACAAAATTCAAACATTTGAAAAAAAAAACTATTTCGAACATTTTAAATGTTAATAATCCATGACTAAATTTATTGCAAATATTTCTCATCACTAAAATGTAGTGATTCAAACTAATGTAGTGAAAACAGTGACCATATAACCATTTAAAACGATAAAATGAACCATTTAAAACTCCATAAATGTGCAAAACACTGCTCGTTTGCAGCGGTCTCTCTTGAACTATTTGGAAATGAAAAGCTATAACTAAAAAAAAAAGAAAGAAATAATTAACGTTTTGAACAGCAGCTTCAACCACGTTGGGCGAGACTCTGGGTTTTTAGGATAATGAAATTGAATAGCCTACTTAATATAAAATTAATATTATATTTTCCTGAAATATTTATTAAAGAATTATTTTTAAAGGATTTTTGCATGGATGCTACTTTTTAAATATATGTAGGCCTATATTTTAAAATCTCACGTACCCCCTGGAGTGCCTTCACGCACCCCCAGGGGTACGGGTACCCCCATTTGAGAACCACTGCAATAGACAATTTAAAAAAACAGGCAAAAACAGTCTATGGTACGTATCGAACTGGCAAAGGAGATGCCACTCATTCTTCCAGTTCGACCTGGTTTGCTTCTCGTGGTTAAATGGGACGGCCAGGCTTGCAACCGCAGCAGGCAGGACGGACTGGTCAAACAAGCCGAAAGCAAAAGCTAAAATATTCTACTCACTGTGGCGTTATTGTCCACACAGCTGCCGCAATCAGCCTTCGGGTCCTGGAATCAATAACAAAATTGATTAGCAAACTTAAAAAAAAGTTATGGTGATGTTCGGATTGTTATTCCTAACCAATTGCAACATCCAAGGTGGTTCAGTTAAGCAAATGCCTAGAGAATGATCACTTGTCTTGAGAGGAAGACAAACATGCTGGAGAAACTCAGCGGGTGAGGCAGCATCTATGGAGCGAAGGAATAGGTGAGGTTTCGGGCCGAGACCCGGAAGGGTCTCGACCCGAAACGTCACCTATTCCTTCGCTCCATAGATGCTGCCTCACCTGCTGAGTTTCCAGAAGGGTCTCGACTCGAAACGTCACCTATTCCTTCGCTCCATAGATGCTGCCTCACCCGCTGAGTTTCCAGAAGGGTCTCGACCCGAAACATCACCTATTCCTTCGCTCCATAGATGCTGCCTCACCCGCTGAGTTTCCAGAAGGGTCTCCGAATTTGAGGATGGACATTCTTGCTATTGAGGGAGTGCAGCGTAGGTTTACAAGGTTAATTCTCGGGATGGCGGGACTGTCATATGCTGAGAGAATGCAGCGGCTGGGCTTGTACACTCGCTGGATTTTAGAAGGATGATAGGGGATGTTATTGAAACATATAAGATTGTTCAGGGCTTGGACACGCTAGAGGCAGGAAACATGTTCCCGATGTTGGGGGAGTCCAGAACCAGGGGCCACAGCTTAGGAATAAGGGGTAAGCCATTTGGGACTGAGATGAAGAAAAACTTTTTCACCCAGAGTTGTGAATCTGTGGAATTCTCTGCCTCAAAGGCCGGTGGAGGCCGGTTCACTGGATGCTTTCAAGAAAGTAGATTTAGCTTTGGGCTAAGGGAATCAAGGGATATGGAGAGAAGGCAGTACTGATTTTGGATGATCAGCCATGATCATATTGAATAGCGGTGCTGGCTTGAAGGGCCGAATGGCCTACTCCTGCACCTATTGTCTATGTTTTAAATCAGTCTGAAGAAGGGCCTCGACTCGAAACAGCACTCTGTGAAACGTCACCCATCCATGTTCTCCAGAGATGCTGCCTGGCCTGCTGAGTTACTCCAGCACTTTTCTTTTAAGACAGTGGGGAAGAGTAGAAGGAGCTGAGGAAAGGTAGGAATAAGGTGAAGAGGGAGAGCAAGAGCGGTGAGGATGAATACAGGACCTGCAGGGGATGGACAAGAGTGGAATGACTGATGACAGGCAACATGGAAGGCAAGTGTGTGCATGTGTGCATGTCCATGTGTGTGTGCGTGTGTCTGTGTCTAACTGCGTGTGTGCACGTGTGCATGCATCTGCCTGTGTGTGCCTGTGTGTGTGCGTGTTTCTTTGTGTCTGTGCGTGTGCATGCATGTGTGTATGTGCGTGTGATTGTGTGTGGATGCATCTGTGTGTCCCTGTGTGTGCGTGTGAGAGTGTGCGTGTGTGTGCTTGTGCATGCATCTGTGTGTCTCTGCGTATGTGTGTGTGTGCTTGTGCATGCATCTGTGTGTCTCTGCGTGTGTGTGCGTGTGCATGCATGCATCTGTGTGTCCAACTGTGTGTGCACGTATGCATGTGGTTGTGTCTCAGTCTGTGTGTGGGTACGTCTGTGTCTGTGTGTGTGCGCGTGTGCGTGTGCGTGTGCACACGTATGGTCAGGGAAACCATGGAAACCAGTGAAAGTACCAGCAGGAAAAAACCTCAAGCAAGGACTTTGAGATGTGGAAGGAACTGCAGATGCTGGTTTAGACCGAAGAGAGACACAAAATGCTGGAGTAACTCAGCGGGACAGGCAGCATCTCTGGGGTGAAGGAATGCAAGACGTTCGGGTCGAGACCCTTCTTCACACTCCATCATTTAGATTGTTTCCTTCAACCAAGGATAATTAGGGAACGTTTCATTGTACATATGGATAAGAGCTTCAAATGGGGGAGGTCAAAGATCCAATGTATTACATGGTCCCCAGTGCTGGGCAGAGTACAGTCTTAGTCGAGAGATACAGCATGGAAACAGGCCCTTCGGCCCACCGAGTCCATGCTGTCCATTGATCACCCGTTGTTAATAGTTCTATGTTATCCCAATTCCACATCCAGTCCCCATACACTAGGAATGTCAAGAGGGAATGCCCCACGAGTTGTATTATCATTTGTCCCACAAGAAAACAATGAAATTCTTACTTGTGGCAGCAGCTACAGGTTTATAAACGGAGTACTCAATAGACAATAGACAATAGACAGACAATAGGTGCAGGAGTAGGCCATTCGGCCCTTCGAGATAACACAACTACAACAAATGCTATTTACTGAGGCCAATTAACCTACAAACCGGCAGGTCTTTGGAATGTGGGTGGAATTTGGAGCACCCGGAGAAAACCCGCGTTGTCACAGGGGGAGCGTGGAAACTCCGTGCAGACAGCACCCGAGGTCAGGGATCGATGCCCAGGTCTCTGGCGCCACAAGGCATCAGCTCTACCCGCTGCGGCACTGTGCCACCCCTTGGGCCAGTCGGCCATCGACACCGACATTCATCTGACCCTAGCAAGAGGCAAGGTGCCGGAGGAACTCAGCGGGTCATGCAGCATCGATGTGCGAGAGGAACTCTCATCTCTACATTTTACTGCCATTTCAGAAGGTCAAAAGTACCGTAACAGGAGCTGAAATAGGCCATTCGGCCCATCAAGTCTAATTCGCCATTCATCATGGCTGATGTATCTCTCCCTCCTAACCTCATTAACCTGCCTTCTCTCCATAACCTCTGACACCCGCACTAATCAAGAATCTATCTATCTCAGTCTTAAAAATATTCATTGGCTTGGCCTCCACAGCCTTCTGTGGCAAAGAATTCCACAGATTCACCACCCTCTGACTAAAGATATTGCTCCTCATCCCCTGCCTAAAGGAACGACCTTCAATCCTGAGGCTGTGACCTCTGGTTCTAGACTATCCCACTAGACGCAACATCCTCTCCACATCCACTATATCCAAGACTTTCACTATTCTGTACATTTCAATGAGGTGCCCCCTCATCCTCCTAAACTCCAGCGAGTGCAGGCCCAGCGCCAACAAACGCTCCTGTGCCTTCCTTTAACCCGAGCCAGGACCTGGGCCTTAGTCAATGAAATCTCGATAATCGACATGAAGCAGAAAAACGTAGTGAGCGGCAGTTTCAAGGGGATAAAAAACGAGTCACCTTCAGCAGACAAGGCCACGGAACAGTGCAGGAACGTGGGTAATGATGAGGAGACTCGTGCCTCATGGTCATCAGACGACAGCAGAGGCACGGGGAATTCACACCCGCTCTACTTGTAGTACAAAGCCCTCAGAACAAGATTGAAGTCACAGCATGAACAGATATAATGGAGTGAACATCACCACTTTAGTTTGATTGTGTACATGGAGTCATTCTTGCTGACCAAGGATATCTATATATAGATGTGTCAGTGTGTGTGTGTGTGTGTGTGTGTGTGTGTGTGTGTGTGTGTGTGTGTGTGTGTGTGTGTGTGTGTGTGTGTGTGTGTGTGTGTGTGTGTGTGTGTGTGTGTGTGTGTGTGTGTGTGTGTGTGTGTGTGGGTGTGTGTGTGGGCGTGTGTGTGGGCGTGTGTGTGGGCGTGTGTGTGTGTGTGCGTGTATGTGCATGTGTGGGTGTATGTGCGCATGTGTGTATGTGTGTGTGCGCGCGCATGTGTGTCTGTGTGTGTGTCTGTACGCATGTGTGTCTGTGCATGTGTATACATATCCAGAGATGCTACCTGACCCGCTGAGTTACTCCAGCACTCTGTGAAACGTCACCTATCCATGTTCTCCACAGATGCTGCCTTACCCGCTGAGTTACTCCAGCACTCTGTGAAAACGTCACCTATCCATGTTCTCCACAGATGCTGCCTTACCCGCTGAGTTACTCCAGCATTTTGTGTCTATCATCATAATGAACCAGCATCAAATCGGGCCGAAACTCTTCTGGAAATAGGCAACGTTTCGGGCCGAAACCCGGAAGGGTTTCGGCCCGAAACTTTACCTATTTCCTTCACTCCACAGATGCTGCCTGACCCGCTGAGTTACTCCAGCACTCTGTGTCTACTCCTGATGCTGTTTGATATTTAATCCCAGCCTCAGCTACAATGTCTGATCTTGGACAGCAGAGGGTAGCAACAAGCTCAGAGCAATGTTGAATACATCGGAGACCGGTGTTGACCGATCCCTGCATTCCAGGAGGTGAGAATTCTGAAACCAGGGACATATTGCCACTTTGTGTAATGTGCACCTGTCACCTACTTATGCATCAAGGAACACAGCAGAAAATAATAAATTTGGTGCTAAAACACAAATCTACCTCATTGGTGACCCTCGGAATATCCTTGATCGGACTTTACTGGCTTTACCTTGCACTAAACGTTATTCCCTTATCAAGTATCTGTACACTGTAAATGACTCAATTGTAATCATGTATTGTCTTTCCGCTGACTGGTTAGCGCGCAACAAAAGCTTTTCACTGTACCTCGGTACACGTGACAATAAACTAAACTGGTCTGAAACTGGAAGAGCAGCAAGTCAGGCAGCATCTGTGGGCAAAAAGAAACATAGAAAATAAGTGCAGGAGTAGAGGCCATTCGGCCCTTCGAGCCTGCACCGCCATTCAATGTGATCATGGCTGATCATCCAACTCCGTATCCTGTACCTGCCTTCTCTCCATACCCCCTGATCCCTTTAGCCACAAGGGCCACATCTAACTCCCTCTTATATATATAGCCAATGAACTGTGGCCTCAACTACTTTCTGTGGCAGAGAATTCCACAGATTCTCCACTCTCTGGGTGAACATTTTTTTCTCTCATCTCAGTCCTGAAAGACCAGTTTGATGATGTTTCGGGTCCATTTATAGAAAACATAGAACTTAGAAAATAGGTGCAGGAGGAGGCCATTTGGCCCTTCGAGCCAGCACCACCATTCGAAACATCGTCTGCACATTCTCTGCCCAAGTTCGGCCTGACCAACTGAGTTCCTCCAGCACTTTGCTTCTTTTTACTCAAGGTGCCGGCATCTGCAGTTCCTTGTGTCCCCATTAATGTTGTGTTGCTGTCTTTCTTTTTTTTGTTTTAAAATCACACAATTTTCACAAGACCAAATTTTATACGTCATTGCGTTTGGACCTCAAGGGGCCCAAATGACAAATAACTTGAATCTTGAATCTTGAATCTATTCTGCCTCTCAAAGATCTGGATGGTGTTTAGATGATTAACCATATAACCATATAACAATTACAGCACGGAAACAGGCCATCTCGGCCCTACAAGTCCGTGCCGAACAACTTTTTTCCCTTAGTCCCACCTGCCTGCACTCATACCATAACCCTCCATTCCCTTCTCATCCATATGCCTATCCAATTTATTTTTAAATGATACCAATGAACCTGCCTCCACCACTTCCACTGGAAGCTCATTCCACACCGCTACCACTCTCTGAGTAAAGAAGTTCCCCCTCATGTTACCCCTAAACTAATGTCCCTTAATTCTGAAGTCATGTCCTCTTGTTTGAATCTTCCCTATTCTCAAAGGGAAAAGCTTGTCCACATCAACTCTGTCTATCCCTCTCAACATTTTAAAGACCTCTATCAAGTCCCCCCTTAACCTTCTGCGCTCCAGAGAATAAAGACCTAACTTATTCAACCTATCTCTGTAACTTAGTTGTTGAAACCCAGGCAACATTCTAGTAAATCTCCTCTGTACTCTCTCTATTTTGTTGACATCCTTCCTATAATTGGGCGACCAAAATTGTACACCATACTCCAGATTTGGTCTCACCAATGCCTTGTACAATTTTAACATTACATCCCAGCTTCTATACTCAATGCTCTGGTTTATAAAGGCCAGCACACCAAAAGCTTTCTTTATCACCTTATCTATATGAGATTCCACCTTCAAGGAACTATGCACGGTTATACCCAGATCCCTCTATTCAACTGTATTCTTCAAATTGTGCAAGAACAAGTTGGTGAGAGGCGGTCAGCCTTAACGTAGACCTCACCTGTATTGAACAAACTAAATCATATGGCATCTGTAAAAGAACCAGACATCCTCGATGTTCATAGTTAAGAGGACCAGTTTACAGAGTTGATGTGGACAAGCTTTTCCCTTTGAGAATAGGGAAGATTCAAACAAGAGGACACGACTTCAGAATTAAGGGACAGAAGTTTAGGGGTAATATGAGGGGGAACTTCTTTACGCAGAGAGTGGTAGCGGTGTGGAATGAGCTTCCAGTGGAAGTGGTGTCGGCAGGTTCATTGGTATCATTTAAAAATAAATTGGATAGGCATATGGATGAGAAGGGAATGGAGGGTTATGGTATGAGCGCAGGCAGGTGGGACTAAGGGGAAAAAAATTTGTTCGGCACGGACTTGTAGGGCCGAGATGGCCTGTTTCCGTGCTGTAATTGTTATATGGTTAGATGGTTAGTAGGGCACAACATCCACATACATGGAACCTGCTGCATTTCAGACACCCTCAAATTGCAAATAGACTAAAAGCTGGAGTAACTCAGCGGGCCAGGCAACATCTCTGGTGAGAAGGAATGGGCGACGTTTCTGGTCGAGACCCAAAGGGTCCTTCTCTCCAGAGACGCTGCCAGTTCCCGCTGAGTTACTCCAGCATTTTGTGTCTGTCTTCGGTGTAAACCAGCATCTGCAGTTCCTTCTAACACAAGACGTCTCAAATATTAGGCTGAGCACAAAGGCAAGCAATATTATAGAAGTCTCAGTTGGCAGATGGGATTTAAGACTGCGTTCTGTATTATAAATAGCAGTTTAATTGTTGCTAAGTAACCAGATCAGCTGTGATTCTTTGTTGATTTTTTATATTAATGAATAATTCCATCGATTATCCACCGTTGTTTTCGACGGGGGGCGGAGGGGGGAGGGGGGGGGCTGGGGGGGGGGGGGGGGGGGGGGGGGGGGGTGAGTGGACAGGGGTCTTTTACCCAGGGTGGGGGAAAATCAAGAACCAGGGACAGAGGTTTAAGGTGAGAGGAGGATTAAAAGGAACCTGAGGGGCAACTTATTAATACAGAGGGTGGTGGGTGTATGGAACAAGCTGCCAGAGGAGGTAGAAGGCAGACAAAAATGCTGGAGAAACTCAGCGGGTGAGGCAGCATCTGTGGAGCGAAGGAATAGGTGACGTTTCGGGTCGAGACCCTTCCGGGTCTCGACCCGAAATGTCACCTATTCCTTCGCTCCACCAGAGCACCCGGAGAAAACCCACACGGGTCACAGGGAGAACATACAAACTCCTTCTTCAGACTGATGTTTGGGGGAGCTGGGAAGGGGAGGGGAAGAGGCGGAGACAGTGGGCTGTGGGAGAGCTGGGAAGGGGAGGGGAAGGAGGGAGGAAGCAGGGACTACCTGAAATTGGAGAAGTCAATGTTCATACCGCTGGGGTGTAAACTACCCAAGCAAAATATGAGGTGCTACTCCTCCAATTTGCGGTGGGACTCACTCTGGACATGGAGGAGATCCAGGACAGAGAGGTTGGATTCGGAATGGGAGGGGGAGTTGAAGTGCTGAGCCACCGGGAGATCAGGTTGATTATTGCGGACCGAGCGGAGGTGTTGGGCGAAGCGATCGCCAAGCCTGCGCTTGGTCTCACCGATGTAGAGCAGCTGACACCTAGAGCAGCGGATGTAATAGATGAGGTTGGAGGAGATAGAAACATAGAAACATAGAAATTAGGTGCAGGAGTAGAGGCCATTCGGCCCTTCGAGCCTGCACCGCCATTCAATATGGTCATGGCTGATCATCCAACTCAGTATCCCGTACCTGCCTTCTCTCCATACCCTCTGATCCCCTTAGCCACAAGGGCCACATCTAACTCCCTCTTAAATATAGCCAATGAACTGGCCTCGACTACCTTCTGCGGCAGAGAGTTCCAGAGATTCACCACTCACTGTGTGAAAAAAGTTCTTCTCATCTCGGTTTTAAAAGATTTCCCCCTGATCCTTAAGCTGTGACCCCCTTGTCCTGGACTTCCCCAACATCGGGAACAATCTTCCTGCATCTAGCCTGTCCAACCCCTTAAGAATTTTGTAAGTTTCTATAAGATCCCCTCTCAATCTCCTAAATTCTAGAGAGTATAAACCGAGTCTATCCAGTCTTTCTTCATAAGACAGTCCTGACATCCCAGGAATCAGTCTGGTGAACCTTCTCTGCACTCCCTCTATGGCAATAATGTCCTTCCTCAGGTGAACCTCTGCCTCACCTGGAACGACTAAAAGGAAGGAACATCTTTTGTCACAGTTTGGATTCTTGTGGCCAAAAATCCGTGAATGTGCGCCCCATACACTGACATTCTATTGACGCTGTTTCGAGGGCGGGAATAATACACGCCAAGTGGCAAATTGGTGCATATCAATGAACTAGGCGGCGGTTAAAATCTGCACCATTATGTCATTAGGAAACAATTACCGTAATAAAGGCAGAGATTTCTAGAGCGAGCTGGATTCTTTAGCAAAGGGGAGTTAGCAAGATGTCAAGGTGGTTGCTTGTGATGCTCAGCGCTGCGTTACTCTTTAAAGTCAGTCTCCTCTGTGTTGCAACAGGACCGTAAGCACAGCGAGAGACTTGTATAATGAATAATATATTTGCACTGCCACTTAATTAGGGCAGGGGAAAGCAACACTGAAAACAAGCGAGGCAAATAATTAGATGTCAATTACTCCGCTCGGGCTGGGCGACTGATTCGGACGCCTACTTCTGTCAGCAGACGCCACAGGAATATTCAGGAATATCACATTAAGGGAATTTGCCGTTACACTAGAAAATGTGCTGAGGCCACAACTCGCTGAAATGACCCTGAGAAAGGAGCACGTGACAATTGTCCACCAACCACCCTGTTGTAGAAACATTGACACAGATAAATAGAAAACAGGTGCAGGAGTAGGCCATTCAGCCCTTCCAGCCAGCACCGCCATTCAATACGATCAAGGCCGATCATCCTAAATCAGTATCATAGAAACATAGAAACATAGACAATAGGTGCAGGAGTAGGCCATTCGGCCCTTCGAGCCTGCACCGCCATTCAATATGATCATGGCTTATCATCCAACTCAGTATCCCGTACCTGCCTTCTCTCCATACCCCCTGATCCCTTTAGCCACAAGGGCCACATCTAACTCCCTCTTAAATATAGCCAATGAACTGTGGCCTCAACTATCTTCTGTGGCAGAGAGTTCCAGAGATTCACCACTCTCTGTGTGTGAAAAATGTTTTTATCATCTCGGTCCTAAATGATATCCCTTGATTCCGTTAGCCCAAAGAGCGATATCTAACTCTCTCTTGAAAACATCCAGTGAATTAGCCGCCACTGCCTTTGGTGGCAGAGAATCCCACAGACTCACAACTCTCTGGGTGAAAATGTTTTCCCTTATCTCAGTCCTAAATGGCCTGCCCCTTATTCTTAACCTGTGGCCCCTGGTTCTGGACACCCCCAACATGGGGAATATTTTTCCTGCATCCAGCATGTCCAATCCTCTAAGAATTTTATATGTTTCTATAGGATCCTTCTAAATTCCAGCGAATACAAGCCCAGTTGACCCGTTCTTTCATCATACGTCAGTCCCGCCATCCAAGCAGGTCACAAGGAGAACGTGCAAACTCCACACAGACAGCACCCGTAGTCGGGATTGAAGGCGGGTCTCCGGCGCTGTGAGGCAGCAACTCTACCGCTGCGCCACTGTGCACCCCTAATGCTCACCTGTTTTGGGACCATATAAAAAATCAGTGGAGGGAAAAAAGACACAAAGTGCTGGAGTAACTCAGCGGGTCGGGCAGCATCTATGGAGCTAAGGAAATAGGTAACGTTCGGGTCGAAACCCTTCTGGGTTTCGGCCCGAAACGTTGCCTATTTCCAGAAGGATTTCGGCCCGAAACGTTGCCTATTTTCTTAGCTCCATAGATGCTGCTGCACCATAACTCAGTGGGTTAGGCAGCATCTGCGGAGAACATGGATAGGTGACGTTTCACGGAGTTCTGGAGTAACTCAGCGGGTCAGGCAGCATCTGTGGAGAACATGGATAGGTGACGTTTCACGGAGTTCTGGAGTAACTCAGCGGGTCAGGCAGTATCTGTGGAGAACATGGATAGGTGACGTTTCAGGTCGGGACTCTTCTTCAGAATTGGATATCATTGGTTAATGTTGATAAATGATCATGCTAAATTGTTAATTGTTGCTTACAAGAAAAGATAATGACTCTCCAATAACTCAGTAAAACCTCACTGGCAGATTTACCTCAGACTTCGGTCTGAATGACAAATAAAAGGCTATTCTATTCTATTCTATATAGGTCCCGTTTCATAGAAACATAGAAAATAGGTGCAGGAGTAGGCCATTCGGCCCATCGAGCCTGCACCGCCATTCAATATGGTCATGGTTGATTTCGACGTTGTATCTCCAAAACTAAATGTCGCTAATTTATTCTCGTACCTGCTTCCGCGGAGACCATCGTAACTCTCGCCATCTTTATCTGCCCACATTAGATTTTTACAATCAAACTCCCCGGTTTATTCGCTGCACATAGAATATTACTTTTCCCCGGCTTGGAATCCAATTCTACCTTCAGTTTCACTACACATGTCCTCTCTGTCGTGCCTTCCAGCTAAAATCAATCGACTGCTCAAAGCCTGACTTGTCAAAGTGCGCTAAGCTGCACTAAGTAGAATGTCGTAAATCATCCCCCATTCTGGACTCTTTTATTCTCCTCCCCGCGCTGATCGTATCACGACCATTTAATGCCCGATTTCAAGTCAAGTCAAGTTTATTTGTCACATACACATACGAGATGTGCAGTGAAATGAAAGTGGCAATGCTCGCGGACTTTTGTGCAAAAGACAAACAACAAAACAACCAAACAAATTATAAACACAATCATAACACACATATTCTTTTACATAATAAATAATAGAAGGAAAAACGTTCTGTAGAAACGTTCTGTAAAAACGTTCTGTAGATTTCCAACTAGAAATATTTTCGCAGGACCAAAGAGTTGAAATAAATTAGATTAACACTTGGATCAGATTTTGTCTGTTGTCTCGGCCGTCTGTGGGCAGAGAGATTGCATCTTGCTCATTATTATAAAAAATAAAGCCATCTTGGTTGTAAAATCCCGAGTTCTTCGTGTCATCTTTTTGGAGTTGGAACGGGCACTGATTGTGGATGGTCAGCCATGATCACATTGAATGGCGGTGCTGGCTCGCAGGGCCGAATGGCCTCTACTCCTGCGCCTGTTGTCTAGTGTGTATTGTTAATTCAGTTGCAAAAAAACATTGCTGGACTTTCAAATGTTTAAGAAGGAACTGCAGATGCAGGAAAATCGAAGGTAGACAAAATTGCTGGAGAAACTCAGCGGGTGAGGCAGCATCTATGGAGCGAAGGAATAGGTGACGTTTCGAGTCGAGACCCGGAAGGTCTCTCTGGTGGAGCGAAAGAATTTTTTCACACAGAGAGTGGTGAATCTCTGGAACTCTCTGCCACAGAGGGTAGTTGAGGCCACAGTTCATTGGCTATATTTAAGAGGGAGTTAGATGTGGCCCTTGTGGCTAAGGGGATCAGGGGGTATGGAGAGAAGGCAGGTACAGGATACTGAGTTGGATGATCAGCCATGATCATATTGAATGGCGGTGCAGGCTCGAAGGGCCGAATGGCCTACTCCTGCACCTAATTTCTATGTTTCTATGTTAATAGGTGACGTTTCGGGTCGAGACCCGGAAGGTCTCTCTGGTGGAGCGAAGGAACAGGTGACGTTTCGGGTCGAGACCCTCCCGTTCTCGACCCGAAACGTCACCTATTCCTTCGCTCCACCAGAGCACCCGGAGAAAACCCACACGGGTCACAGGGAGAACATACAAACTCCGTACAGACAGCACCCGTAGTCAGGATCGAACCCGTGTCCCTGGCGCCATGAGGCAGCAACTCTACACGCTGCACCACCTTGAGAATGCGGATTGCGCACAGATTCTCCACGGGCGGGGAGACAGCTTTGATATTATTCCTACTTTGTTAAAGATTTCATCAAAGCAATAAATCCACAGTCTAATTAGTCACAGAGCCCTTCAGTGTGGAAACAGGCCCTTCGGCCCTTCAGCCTATTTCTACACTGTGACTAATTAGATATCCCTGCTACCCATGTACCTGTCCGTGTGACTCTTACATGTCCTTGTACCTGCCTCAACGACCTGTGTCCCCTGGTTCTTGCTGACCCTACTCTGGGTAAAGGTTCATCCCTATTTCTCTCTAGATGTTTTACACCTCTATGAGATCACCCCTCATCCTCCTGCGCTCCAAGGAATAAGGTCCTAGCCCTGCCCCAACCTCTCCCTGTAGCTCAGGCCCCTCGAGTCCTGGCGACACTAAAGTTGCCCAAAAGTTCTTCAGACCAGCAACGAACAAAATGCTTCATCCGACTGATTAAAGAGAAGGGCTAAATATTTCCGTGCTCAATTTGAATCGATGAATGAATACAATCGCGACAATATATTTTTAAACGTATTAGTTTTAGAGAAATCCAAGAGCCGGGTTCGATCCCGACTACGGGCGCTGTCTGTACGGAGTTTGTACGTTCTCCCCGTGACCACGTGGTTTTTCTCTGGGTGCTCCGGTTTCCTCCCACGCTCCAAAGATGTGCGTGTTTGTAGATTAATTGGCTTGGCATAAATGTAAAATTGTCCCTGGTGTGTGTAGGATAGTGTTAGTGTGCGGGGATCATCGGTCAGCATGGATTCAGTGGGCTTTAAGGGCCTGTCTCACTTATGCGACACAGCGTGGACACAGGCCCACACCAGCCAACATGTCCCACCTGTCCAACTCTGGTCCATATCGCTTCAAACCTGTCCTATCCATGTACCTGTCTAATTGTTTATTAAACGTTGGGATAGTCCCACTCTCAACTACCTCGTCTGGCAGCTCGTTCCATACACCCACCACCCTTTGTGGCCCATTGGGAAAGGGGGAGATGCAGCGAGACCTGGGTGTCATGGTACACCAGTCATTGAAGGTAGGCATGCAGGTGCAGCAGGCAGTAAAGAAAGCGAATGGTATGTTAGCTTTCATTGCAAAAGGATTTGAGTATAGGAGCAGAGAGGTTCTACTGCAGTTGTACAGGGTCTTGGTGAGACCACACCTGGAGTATTGCGTACAGTTTTGGTCTCCAAATCTGAGGAAAGACATTATTGCCATAGAGGGAGTACAGAGAAGGTTCACCAGACTGATTCCTGGGATGTCAGGACTGTCTTATGAAGAAAGACTGGATAGACTTGGTTTATAGTCTCTAGAATTTAGAAGATTGAGAGGGGATCTTATAGAAACTTACAAAATTCTTAAGGGGTTGGACAGGCTAGATGCAGGAAGATTGTTGCAGGCTAGATGCTGGAAAACCGAGATGAGAAGAACCTTTTTCACACAGAGAGTGGTGAATCTCTGGAACTCTCTGCCACGGACGGTAGTTGAGGCCAGTTCATTGGCTATATTTAAGAGGGAGTTAGATGTGGCCCTTGTGGCTAAGGGGATCAGGGGGTATGGAGAGAAGGCAGGTACGGGATACTGAGTTGGATGATCAGCCATGATCATATTGAATGGCGGTGCTGGCTCGAAGGGCCGAATGGCCTACTCCTGCACCTAATTTCTATGTTTCTATGTTTTGTGTGGAAAAGTTACCCTACACAAAAGGGAATTTTATCTGTTTCCTCTGGAATTCAGCGGGAGACACTCGCTGCGAAGGTGACGAATGCTAGTATTATTAAACCGTGATCTTTATATCCCGGCTATCAAATTAATGAAACGAAACACAGCCACACGGTTACGGTAGCTAATTTGGCGTTAAAATGCGTGGTTAAACCTATAATTGTTAAACTTGGCTGGCCTCGTTAAACCATCAATGAATCAAGTGTTCGCACGCTCGCGTTTAGAATGGATCAGACGTGCTAGAGTGCCAAACCCCATACATTAATCAGCTCACCTCGACACGGAGGACCGTGAGCTACTGAGAATATTTATCGGAAAAATAACAGCAGGAATGTGAAGATTCCATTAGCTTATTCCATCCCGACATATTCTGCTCGTTGTGAAATTAGAAAATATCAAAATTAGGCAACAGGACGTTGCCGGGACTCGAGGGGCCTGAGCTACAGGGAGAGGTTGGGCAGGACTAGGACTTTATTCCTTGGAGAGCAAGAGGCTGAGGGGTGTAAAACAATGAGGGGAATGGATAGGGTGAATGCACAGAGTCAATAGACAATAGGTGCAGGAGTAGGCCATTCGGCCCTTCGAGCCAGCACCGCCATTCAATGTGTTCATGGATGGTCATCCCTAATCAGTACCCCGTTCCTGCCTTCTCCCCATATCCCCTGACTCCGCTATCTTTAAGAGCCCTATCTAGCTCTCTCTTGAAAGCATCCAGAGAATTGGCCTCCACTGCCCTCTGAGGCAGAGAATTCCACAGACTCACAGCTCTCTGTGTGAAAAAGTGTTTCCTCATCTCCGTTTTAAATGGTCTACCCCTTATTCTTAAACTGTGTGGCCCCTGGTTCTGGACTCCCCCAACACCGGGAACACGTTCTCTGCCTCTAGCGTGTCTAATCCATTAATAATATTATATGTCTCAATAAGATCCCCTCTCATCATTCTAAATTCCAGAGTGTACAAGCCTATCCGCTCCAATCTATCAACATATGTCAGTCCCACCATCCCGGGAATTAACCTGGTGAACCTACGCTGGGCTCCCTCAATAGCAAGAATGTCCTTCCTCAAATTTGGAGACCAAAACTGCACACAATACTCCAGGTGTGGTCTCACCAGGGCTTTGTACAACTGCAGAAAGACCTCGTTGCCCCTATACTCTTTTACCCAGAGTAGGGGAATCAAGATTCTGAGGACAGAGGTTTAAGACGAGAGGGGAACGGTTTAATAGGAACCCAAGGGGCAACTTTTTCCACTGGGAAGTAGGTGCGTGCGTGTGACGGGCTGCCAGAGGAGGTAGTTGAGGCATGATTTGAAAGACACTTGGACAGGTAGATGGATAGGAAAGATTTAGAGGGATATGGACCAAATGCGGGAAAATGGGACTAGCTTCGACGGGGACATCTTGGTGGGCATGGATGAGATGGGCTGAAGGGCCTTTCTGTGCTGAATGACATTACGGCATCGGAAAAGATCAACTTGAAAATAACATAAGCCTGGACAGAAATGAGAAATGTAATAGAGACACAGAGCAGACAAACACTCGTACATTTGAAACAATTTAGAAACACTGCCAGTTCTCAGCTTTTACATATAAACTGCAGCATCATCAGCTATCAATGTTCCCTTTCCACTCTTCACCAACTTCCCAATGTACATTTCCCAATTCCACCAGCTTTTAGTATTTGTTTCCCTGATGAATTTGGATGTTAACGCTTCCTGTAATGGCAGGGATGGAGAATTGGAAACCTCAAAGCAAAACCGACTACCGAGAAACCAGACCCACTTCTCTTTTTCCAGCATCCCTCTCCCCCATCTCCCACCCCCCCCACCCCATCCCCTTCATCTCCACCCCATCCCCCTCATCCCCCTCCCCCAATCCACCCCCAATTCCCCCCATCCCCCTCCCCAATCCACCTCAATTTCCCACACATCTCCCCCCCATCTCCTTCATCTCCAACCCATCCCCCTCCCCCAATCCACCCCCAATTTCCCCCCATCCCCCTCCCCCAATCCACCCCAATTTCCCACACATCTCCCCCCATCTCCCCCCTATCCACCCCATCTCCCCTCCATCTCCACCACCCCAATCCACCCCCCAATATCCCCCTCCCCCACGAACACCGCCAGTCTGAAGAATGAACCCGACCCAAAACATCGCGTAGAGTGGAACTGCAGGTGCTGGTTTGTACCGAAGATAGACACAAAGCGCTGGAGTAACTCAGCGAGTCGGGCAGCATCTCTGGAGAAGAAGGGTCCTGACCAGAACTTGTTCCATCCTTTTCCCCGACTCACTCCAAAGACGTGCAGGTTTGCAGATGGATTGGCTTGGTCTCATTGTAAATTGTCCCCAGTGTGTGTAGGATAGTGCTAGTGTGCGGGGTGATCACTGGTCGGCACGGGCTCGTGGGGCCGAAGGGCCTGTTCCCGCACTGAACCTCTAAACAAAAACACTCTATGACAATAGCCTGTCGACCAGAGATTACTCGGGGGAGCAGAAGCGATGAATGATGAATTCAGAGTCTCCCACATAATGTGTACAATTTCAGCATAAATCATAGATTTTAACTATATTGAGCTAAATCTGCCAGTGAGGGTTTTACTGAGTTATTGGAGAGTCATTATCTTCTCTTGTAAGCAACAATTAACAATTTAGCATGATCATTTATCAACATTAACCAATGATATCCAATTCTGAAGAAGGGTCCCGACCTGAAACGTCACCTATCCATGTTCTCCACAGATGCTGCCTGACCCGCTGAGTTACTCCAGCACTCTGTGAAACGTCACCTATCCATGTTCTCCACAGATGCTGCCTGACCCGCTGAGTTACTCCAGCACTCTGTGAAAACGTCACCTATCCATGTTCTCCACAGATGCTGCCTGACCCGCTGAGTTACTCCAGCACTCTGTGAAACGTCACCTATCCACGTTCTCCACAGATGCTGCCTGACCCGCTGAGTTATGGTGCAGCAGCATCTATGGAGCGAAGGAAATAGGCAACGTTTCGGGCCGAAACCCTTCTGGAAATAGGCAACGTTTCGGGCCGAAACCCAGAAGGGTTTCGTCCCGAAACGTTGCCTATTTCCTTAGCTCCATAGATGCTGCTGCACCCGCTGAGTTACTCCAGCACTCTGTGAAACGTCACCTATCTCCCGCTTATTTGTCACCCGCTGAGTTACTCCAGCACTTTGTGTCTTTTTATGTAAAACAGCATCTGCAGTTCTTTCAATCTCACTGATGGAACGGTACTGCTTGGAAACAGGCCCTTCAGCCCATCGACTCCTTGCCGACCATCGATCACCCGTTAACACCAGTCCCATGTTATGCTACATCCACTTTCCCTACAAACTACAGACCCGCACGTCTCTGGGTCGTGGGTCGAAACATACGCGGTCTCGGAGAGAACATGCAAACTCCACACAGACAGCACCCGAGGTCGGGATCAAACCCAGGTCTCTGGTCTTTGGGGAGAAAGATTTAATAGGATACTGAGTGATAACATTTTTCACACAGTGGGTGGTGGGTGCATGGAACGAGCTGCCAGAGGAGGTAGTTGAGGCAGGTGCTATCTCAATGTTTAAGAAACAGCTATTAGACAGGTGCATGGAGAGGACAGGTTTAGAGGGATATGGGCCACACACAGGCAGGTAGGACTAGTGTAGATGGGGCGCAAAAACTGCTGGAGAAACTCAGTGGGTGCAGCAGCATCTACGGAGCGAAGGAAATAGGCGACGTTTCGGGCCGAAACCCTTCTTCAGACGGGGCATGTAGATGGGGCATGTTGGTCGGTGTGGGCAAGTTGGGCCAAAGGGCCTGTTTCCACTCTGTATCATTCTATAACAATTGTGCAAATTGTCCAGCAGGATCTAATGCTAAGCAATAAACATGACCTGATAACTTCTGCACTGTCTGTTTAGTTTCCAGAGCAGAATTAAATTGTTTGCATCGATATTTCTTTGTAGGATACAACAAGCAGGCAAAATTGAAACAAAGCAGTTGATAATTCCACCAGGTGCCCAATATATTTGCCCAGATTCAATCCCACACACCCATTAATTTTCCCTCTAATCTCTTCTCCCCTCTCTCCCAACCAATCTTCCCATATTCCACCACCCACGCTCACACCAAGAGCAATAAAACTTGCTGGCAGAAATATCTTTGGGTCGTGGGAGGACACCAGAGCAGTTGAGGAGAACCCAGAAGAAGGTGTGGACATGTGGACTCCACACAGATAGCAGTGGAGTTATATGTTGCCCTGTCGGATGGAACTGCAGGTGCAGGTTTAACACCGAAGAGAGGCTGGAGTAAAGGGCCTGTCCCACTTGCGCAAGATGGGCAGGCCCTTTACTCAGCGGGACAGGCAGCATCTCTGGAGAGAAGGAACGGGTGACTTTTTTGGGTCGAGACCCTTCTAAAACTGCCTGAAAGAACCGACGCTGCACTCCCTCAATAGTAAAAATGTCCTTCCTCAAATTAGGCCACAAAATGCCGGAGTAACTCAGCGGGACAGGCAGCGTCTCTGGAGAGAAGGAACGGGTGGCGTTTCGGGTGGAGACCCTTCTTCAGTTGAGTGTTGGATGTCGGACTCCGCTCACCAGGGTCGTGAGGCAGTGACCCTCTCAGCCGCGGCACTGTGCTACCCTAAACAGTCAATCCACAAGCCCAGTGGTGCATTTGTGAAGGAGTATAACATCTCTCCAGGCACAGCAGATGATGATGAATTTGCCACATAATGTCCCCAACACAGCAAAACACAACTTAAAAGCAGCTATTTCACACAAAGTCATTTAACGAGGTTCCTGATGGTGCAATAGCCTCTCTTTCAGAAGGTTTAGCAGCAGTAATTTACGATTTGTAAATTAGACTATTTTCAAAGACCTGGCCTTCTTCCAGCTAAAATCTACACTGCAGGTGAAAATATGCTCATCCATTTAGTTCAGGGTCTTCCACAACCCAGAAGGCTGGAGAGAGAGCAGCGTGGAGCGCTTCAGTGGAACAAGGAAAATGACTGAAACATAGACAATAGGTGCCAGAGTAGGCCATTCGGCCCTTCAAGCCAGCACCGCCATTCAAGGCAGATCGTCCAAAATCAGTAGCCCGTTCCTGCTTTCGACCCCATATCCCCTTGATTCCATTAGCCCTAAGAGCTAAAACTAACTCTCCCTTGAAAACATCCAATGATTTGGCCTCCACTGCCTTCTGTGGCAGAGAATTCCACAGATTCACCACTCGCTGGGTGAAAAGTTTTTCCTCATTACAGTACTATATGGCCGACCCCTTATTCTTAAACTGTGTGTCCCCTGGTTCTGGACTCCCCCAACCACGGGGACATTTTACCTGCATCTAGCCTGTCCAATCCTCTAAGAATTTGATTATGAAAGAACTGAAGATGCTGGAAAATCGAAGGTGGACAAAAATGCTGGAGAAACTCAGCGGGTGAGGTAGCATCTATGGAGCGAAGGAAATAGGCAACGTTTTGGGTAGATACCGTTTCGGGTCTGAAGAAGGGTTTCGACCCAAAAATGTTGCTAACAGTGATCTCCATCCACTTTGTTCCATTTCCACACCTTAAACTTCCTTATCTATGTATCTCCCTCTCCCTTGACTTCAGTCTGAAGAAGGGTCTCGACCCGAAACGTCGCCCATTCCTTCTCCCCAGCGATGCTACCTGCCCCGCTGAGTTAGTCCAGCATTTTGTGTCTATCTTCTGAGGAAAAGGACCTCACGCTTTAAAGACACTACATTGTGGTCGGGAAAGTAAAACAAGTTAGTTTTATTGTGGATTATTCAGCAGTTATAAAATTATTTGGAAACAGCTGACTTTCATTCAAAACGAGCATTCCCTCTCTCCCGGGATGGCGGGACTGTCATATTCCAGGACAAGGGGCCACAGCTTAAGGATAAGGGGGAAATCCTTTAAAACCGAGATGAGAAAAACATGTTTCACACAGAGAGTGGTGAATCTCTGGAACTCTCTGCCACAGAGGGTAGTTGAGGCCAGTTCATTGGCTATATTTAAGAGGGAGTTAGATGTGGCCCTTGTGGCTAAGGGGATCAGAGGGTATGGAGAGAAGGCAGGTACGGGATACTGAGTTGGATGATCAGCCATGATCATATTGAATGGTGGTGCAGCCTCGAAGGGCCGAATGGCCTACTCCTGCACCTATTTTCTATGTTTCTATGTCTATGCTGAGAGAATGGAGCGGCTGGGCTTGTACACTCTGGCATTTAGAAGGATGAGAGGTGATCTTATTAAAACAGATAAGATTATTAAGGGTTTGGACACGCTAGAGGCAGGAAACATGTTCCCGATGTTGGGGGAGTCCAGAACCAGGGGCCTCAGTTTAAGAATAAGGGGAATAAGCCATTTAGAACGGAGACGAGGAAACACTTTTTCTCACAGAGAGTGGTGAGTCTGTGGAATTCTCTGCCTCAGGGGGCGGTGGAGGCCTGTTCTCTGGATGCCTTCAAGAGAGAGCTAGATAGGGCTCTTGAAGATAGCGGAGTCAGGGGATATGGGGAGAAGGCAGGAACGGGGTACTGATTGGGGATGATCAGCCATGATCACATTGAATGGCGGTGCTGGTGTGGAGAGCCAAATGGCCTCTACTCCTGCACCTATTGTCTATGGAAACATCTGCTGTAACTAGACTTGATAATAGGAAATATAACCACACCAGTAAAATGTGTTCACGTATTCTTCTTTCATTCTGAAGCTGAATTTACTCTTTTTCCAAGATCAATAAATGGCGTAAAATTAGATCAAGGATATATAGATATATATCTATCGATCGATCGATATATAGATATAGATATAGATATATATATAGAGAGAAATATATATAGATATATATAGATAGATAGATATATATATATATATATCTATATCTATATCTATATCTATATCTATATCTATGTATATATATATATATCTATATATATATCGATCTATATATATATATATCTATATATCTATCTATATATCTATCTATCTATATATATATCTATATATATCTCTCTATATCTATATATCTATATCTATATCTCTATATATATCTATCTATCTATCTATCTATATATATATACTGTATATTACCTTTTTGAAGTTTAAATAGGCAGCAGGTTGAGAGGCAAAAGTTTAGAGAACTCAGCTGTATTTTTTAATCACACCAACATATTAATGAGAGCCTTCATGTAATTCACATTGCTGGCTTGGAAGCATATTGTCCAAATGTTTGCCAAACCCTTGCATACATTTTTTATTTGATTGGAATAAATAGGAATTTTCGCTTGCCTTCAAAGTCTTTCTCTGGGCTATTTGTTGAGGAGAAATTGACCCAGTTTTCATTTGCGTTGCCACGGTTTGTGAGTCCTTTAAGAGTCGCCTACAGGCCCTTCAGCCCAACTCCTCCCTGCTAAGCAAGATGTCCCATCTAAGCCAATTACATTCGCTCACATTTCAAGTCTATCCCTTAAATCCTTTCCTATCCACGTACCAATCATACCTGCCTCAAATAACCTCTGGCATATTGGCCTGACCTGTAAATCGGACCCATGTCCTCTGATGCTCTTGTAGGATAGTGGAAAGGCTACGGGGAGTCGGTGTTTGAACAAGAGATTTATTAAAACCAGTGCACACAAGGAGACTGATCTCCTGAGCACAACTTTGCTACAGCTTTGACATTCTCAGCCGACAAGATTGCACAAAAACTTGATCAACAGTAAAACGAGGTCTTGACTACAGAACGGCGGATACAGAGAGACTGAATTAGGTAACAAACTAAGTCTTGGTTGCAGAATAAAATGATTCTCCACAAGTCTAACCCAGCTGACAGCAGATCCAGTTTACTTGTTACGATGGGCGCTGCTGTGACATAATCAATGACATTCCTGAAACGTGGATGTTGTCACTGCTGTATTCCGTGTCTCTGCGTTTACACTTTGTCTGCCGTTCCCCTTCACCGCATTAGCACAATTCACATCCTTATTTAATAGTTATAAGCCCTCACTATTCTTTCCCCAACAACACTCTCTTCCCATGGCTACTTAGTTTAGAGATACAGCGCAGAAACAGGCCCTTCGGCCCACCGAGTCTGCACCGACCAGCGATCCCCGCACACTAACACAAACCCACACACACACACTGGGGACAATTTACATTTATACCAAGCCAATTAATCTACAAACCCGTACATCTTTGAAGTGTGGGAGGAAACCGGAGCACCCGGAGAAAACCCACGCAGGTCACGGGGAGAACGTGCAAACTCCGTACATACAGCGCCTGGGGTCTCTGTCGTTGAGGCAGCAGCTCTACCCGTTGCACTACCTAGCCTCAGAGTCAAAGAAGCAGAGACTCAAACAAGATGGAAACAGGCCCTTCGGCCCAACTTGCCCATGCTGACTGGCTATGGTGGCTGGGTAGGCTAGAAACCTGTGCAAAACCATATGGACAGGCTACAAGTGTGTAGGTAGGAGCTGCAGATGCTGGTTCAAATCGAAGATAGATACAAAATCCTGGAGTAACTCAGCGGGGCAGGCAGCATATCTGGAGAGAAGGAATGGGTGACGTTTCAGGTCGAGACCCTTCTTCAGACCGAGAGTCAGCGGAGAGGGAACTGGGAAATATGAAATGGTACAATAGACAATAGGTGCAGGAGTAGGCCATTCGGCCCTTCGAGCCAGCACCTCCAATCAATGAACATAGAACAAATGAATGAAATACATGTAAAAACTGCCAGGGGAGGTAGTGGGGAAAGTTACTCTAACAATATTTATAAGACATTTAGGCAGTAGATGGATAGGAAATGCTTAGAGGGGTTAAGGCCAAATGTAGATAAAAGTGACCTGACTGGGATAACTTGGTGGGCATGGATGAGATGGGCAGAAGGGCCTGTTTCTGTGCTATATAGCTCGATGACACAGCCCGCAATCTCTCAGTCCCGAACTACCTTTCCAGCGTCGCTGACCCTATGACCAACCTCTATGACCAACTAAAAATAATTCCCATCAAAGCAAAGCTAGTGGAGGTCACCTTCAGATCCAAGCGGCAGTGATGCGTCTTCCATTGAGCTACCACTGACCTAACCACACACACACACACACTCGGGAGGCGAGGACTAGCTCTCTGCAGGAGCAGGACATGTGGAAGACAAGAGTCCAAGGGAACACTCCAACCTATCCTCCCCTGGTGTTCAATGTTCTCTTCCAGTGCAGTGTGTAACGACACTGCACAAACCCAAGAAACTAATGCATTCAAATGTTTCAATGAAACCTAGCTGCTGGGGGGAGGGGCAGTGTTAGCTGTGAGGAGGATGCTAGGAGGCTGCGAGGTGACTTGGATAGGTTGGGTGAGTGGGCAAATGCATGGCAGATGCAGTATAATGTTGATAAATGTGAGGTTATCCACTTTGGTGGCAAAAACAGGAAAGCAGACTATTATCTGAATGGTGGCCGATTAGGAAAAGGGGGAGATGCAACGAGACCTGGGTGTCATGGTACACCAGTCATTGAAAGTAGGAATGCAGGTGCAGCAATCAGTGAAGAAAGCAAATGGTATGTTAGCATTCATAGCAAAAGGATTTGAGTATAAGAGCAGGGAGGTTCTACTGCAGTTGTACAGGGTCTTGGTGAGACCACACCTGGAGTATTGCGTACAGTTTTGGTCTCCTAATCTGAGGAAGGACATTATTGCCATAGAGGGAGTACAGAGAAGGTACACCAGACTGATTCCTGGGATGGCAGGACTTTCATATGAAGAAAGACTGGATAGACTCGGCTTGTACACGCTAGAATTTAGAAGATTGAGGGGGGATCTTATAGAAACTTACAGAATTCTTAAGGGGTCGGACAGGCTAGATGCAGGAAGATTATTCCCGATGTTGGGGAAGTCCAGAACAAGGGGTCACAGTTTAAGGATAAGAGGGAAGTCTTTTAGGACCGAGTTTGAGAAAATCATTTTTTACACAGAGAGTGGTGAATCTGTGGAATTCTCTGCCACAGAAGGTAGTTGAGGCCAGTTCATTGGTTATATTTAAGAGGGAGTTAGATGTGGCCCTTGTGGCTAAAGGGATCAGGGGGTATGGAGAGAAGGTAGGGATGGGATACTGAGTTGGATGATCAGCCATGATCATATTGAATGGCGGTGCAGGCTCGAAGGGCTGAATGGCCTACTCCTGCACCTAATTTCTATGTTTCTAAGCATTAAGATGTTGCAGGGACGAACTTTTGTCCCGAGAGGAATAGGTTGGGAGAGTCTCTAGCCCAGAGTAGGCGAATCGAGGACCAGAGGACATAGGTTTAGGGTGAGGGGGGGGGGGGAAAGAAGATTTAATGGGAAACTGAGGGATAACTTTCTCACACAAGGGGTGGTATGGGCAAGCCTGTATACACGACATATCACTCTATGACTGTCTATGGATCTGTACACTGTGGACGGCTCGATTGTAATCATGTACTGTCTTTCCGCTGACTGGTTAGCGCGCAACAAAAGGCTTTTCACTGTACCTCTGTACACGTGACAATAAACTACACTGAACCCAGCATGTAAACAAAGGGGGGGGTGGCTGAGAACGAGAACACAGGCAACAAAACACCAGAGTACCATCACTTAGTATGCGACACGCACTTTATATAATTGAATTTGTTGTTGTTATTAATCAGACTTATTAGATGTTTGTGTTAATATTTATGTAAACTATGCTCTACATACAGTATGTTCAAAGACACAGCGATAATTATGTTTGTGCATCAATTAGCAACGCTAAGTGCAGCTTATAGCAAAGAGGTTTTTGAAGACTATGAAATGATATTTGCATTTGTTACATTTATAAATCTGCATATATATTGTAATTTCATATATCAGTATTAGTCATATATTCACTGATTAGTTTAGTAAACTCTTGCCATTCTACACAGTGGCGCAGCGGTAGAGTTGCTGCCCGACAGCGCCAGGCCCTTCGGCCCATAATGTCTGTGCTGGACACGATGCCAAGTTAAACCGATCCCTCTGCCTGCATGCGATCCATATCCCTCCATTCCCTGTAGATCCACTCGCATACGTAAAAGTTGCTCAAGTGGAAACATAGACAATAGGTGCAGGAGTAGAGGCCATTCGGCCCTTTGAGCCTGCACCGCCATTCAATGTGATCATGGCTGGTCATCCAAAATCAGTACACCCCTCCAGTACCCCTGGAGAGGGGGGGGGCAGGGAGAGGGGGGAGGGGAGGAGGAGGGAGAGGGGAGGGAGAGGGGAGGAGGGGACGGGGGGGGGGGGCAGTGGGGGGAGCAGGAGGGGGGGGGGAAGGAGAGGGGGGGGGAGGAGAGGGGGGGGGGGAGGAGGGAGGGGGGGGGGGGGAGGAGGGGGGGGGAGGAGAGGGGGGGGGGGGGGGGGGGGGGGGGGAGGGGGAGAGAGGGAGAGGGGGGGAGGGAGAGGGGGGGGGGGGGGAGAGGGGGGGGGGAGGAGAGGGGGGGGGGAGGGGGGGGTTGGGGGAGGAGAGGGGGGGGGGGGGGAGAGGGGAGGAGAAGCGGGGGAGGGGGGGGGGGGAGGAGGGGGGGGGGGAGGAGGGGGGGGGGGGAGGGGGGGGGGGGGGAGGAGGGGGGGGGGAGGACAGGGGAGGTGGGAGGGGGGGAGGGGGGGAGGGGGAGGGGGGGAGAGGGGGAGAGGGGGGAGGGGAGAGGGGGGAGGGGGGATGGGGGAGGGGAGGGGGAGGGGGGGAGAGGGAGGGGGAGGGGGGGGAGGGGGGCAGGGAGGGCGGAGAGAGCGGAGTCACTGGGGTAAAATCCAAATACCACCATTCTATTAACCTGTTAAATCAATCTGTGTAATTTTTGAAATCAAAAGTTTATTCCTTCTTACCATCATCTATAACCTTCTTCATGCTGCTGCTGCCACCAACATTGAGGTGTAAATAATTAATGGTCATTAGAAAACTCAAGGGGTTGAGTCATTAACCACCTGCCGCCCTCTGGTGACTCATTAACCATTGATAACTCGTTAACTACTGATAGCAGCCGGCCAATCACCCATCTCAGCATCAATCATGACTCCACAACCCATTTGACCATGATTCCACAGGTCACTTCCACTATTTTACGACCTGGAATCCAGGTGGAACGTGTGTGTAAGCCTGGCTAATATCCAAAGCAGAGCCCTCATTAAACTTCCTTGTTAACTCCTCTAAAGCATCCTGGCCACACACTTATCTCACCGCTGCCATCAGGTAGAAGGTATAGGAGCCTGAAATCTGCAACATCCAGGTTCAGGAAGCCATCGCCATCGGACTATTAAACTCAACTCAAAAAAAATCTGAACTTTAACAGCCTATTGCACTTTATATGCTAAAGGTTCAATTACATTGGTTAGACACAACTTCAACTAAACACTTAACACTGGATAGATTCTTGATTAGTACGGGTGTCAAGGGTTATGTGGAGAAGGCAGGAGAATGGGGTTTGGGGGGAGAGATAGATCAGCCGTGATTGAATGGAGGAGTGGACTTGTTGGGCCGAATGGCCTAATTCTGCTCCTATCACTCATTTCGGCTGATCTTATCATCTTATGTACACCTCCTCCCCCTTCTGTTATGGGGTGAACAATGCTTATTACAGGTGTACCATGAGAGACTGCTAGTTTAGTGTTAGCTTCAGTATAGTTTAAGATTTAATTTAGTTTTAAGATTTAGTTTAAGAAAGAACTGCAGACACTGAAAAAAATCGAAGGTAGACAAAAATGCTGGAGAAACTCGGTGGGTGAGGCAGCATCTGTGGAGCGAAGGAAATAGGTGACTCAGGACTCAATATTTGCTTGGGTGGCACGGTGGCGCAGCGGTAGAGTTGCTGCCTCACAGCGCCAGAGACCCGGGTTCAATCCTGACTATGATTTGGTGTCTGAAACGACCCGAAACGTCACCCATTCCTTCGCTCCATAGATGCTGCCTCACCCGCTGAGTTTCTCCAGCATTTTTGTCTACCTTCGATTTTTCCAGCATCTGCAGTTCCTTCTTAAAGAACAAATGAATGATAGATACCTTTCATATACCATGCCTTTCATTCATTAGTGCAGGAAGGAATGAACTGCAGATGCTGGTTTGAACCGAAGATGGACACAAAAACATGTATCTGTACACTGCAAACAGCTCGATTGTAATCATGTATTGTCTTTCCGCTGGCTGGATAGCGCGCAACAAAGGCTGTTCACTGTACCTCGGTACACGTGACAGTATACTAAACTGAATGATAGTCAGAACCTTTTTCCTCAGGGTGGGAATGTCAAGAACTACAGGGTTTAGTTTCAAGGTGAGGGCAGCAGTTTTTTTACACAGAAGGTGGTGGGTGCATGGAACGTGGTAGAGGCAGATATGATAGTGGCGTTTAACGAGCTTTTAGATAGGCACATGTATATAGACAATAGACAATAGGTGCAGGAGGAGGGCATTCCACCCTTCGAGCCAGCACCGCCACTCAATGTGATCATGGCTGATCATCCACAATCAGTACCCCGTTCCTGCCTTCTCCCCATATCCCCAGACTCCGAAAAAGTCTAAAGTCACCAACCTGAATGACTACCGCCCAGTTGCCCTAACTCCAATCCCAATGAAGTGCTTCGAAAGGCTTGTCCTTTCCCATATCAAATCCAGCATCCCTGCCTCACTGGACTCTCATCAATTTGCATACAGGGCAAATAGATCAACAGAGGATGCCATCTCACTGGCTCTTCACACTGTCCTGACTCACCTGGACAGACACGGCACGTACGTGAGGATGCTCTTCGTTGACTATAGCTCTGCATTCAATACGGTCATCCCCACCAAGCTCACCACCAAACTCCACCAGCTAGGCCTCAGCTCGCCGATATGCGATTGGATCCTGAACTTTCTGATGGAGCGACCACAGGCAGTGAGACTGGGCCTGCAACTGTCCTCCACTATCACCCTGAGCACCGGCACACCACAGGGCTGTGTACTAAGCCCCATGCTCTACTCCCTCTTCACTCACGACTGTGTTCCTGCATTCGACACCAACACCATCGTAAAGTTTGCAGACGACACAACGGTGATTGGGCTGATCACCAACGGTGATGAAACAAAATACAGGGCGGAGGTGCAGAACCTGGCGCACGTAACAACTTGTCACTAAACACCTCCAAGACCAAGGAGCTGATTATTGACTTCAGGAAGTCCCATAATGGAGAATACGCCCCAATCTCCATTTACGGGGAAAGTGTGGAGAGAGTGTCCAGCTTTAAGTTTCTGGGCACTTACATTTCAGAGGACCTCACGTGGTCCACCAACACCGCTGCGCTGGTCAAGAAGGCACAGCAATGACTGTTCTTCCTGAGGTCATTAAAAAAGACTGGTCTGCCCCAACAGCTGCTGACAACGTTCTACCGCTGCACCACAGAGAGCATATTAACGTATGGCATCTCTGTGTGGTATCTCAGCTGCACGGAGGCGGAGAGGAGAGCTCTTCAGCGCGTCGTCCACAGAGCGCAGAGGATCATTGGGACACAGCTACCAGCCTTGGAGGGCATCTCCCACACACGGTGCCTCAGGAAGGCCGTCAGCATCCATAAAGACTCATCACACCCCTGTAACGGACTGTTCGAACTACTTCCCTCCGGCAGACGTTACAAGGCCTTCTACGCCCGAACCTCCGGACTCAGAAACAGCTTCATTCCAAGAGCTATAGCGGCTCTGAACCGGCCCTGCTGAGTGCCCCCCACCACCCCCACCCCCCTGGACTGTCTCCCTCGGATGGTCACGACACACAGCTTATTTATTTATTTTATTTTTTGACATCGGTTGGAAGCTGCATACTAAATCTCGTTGCACTGACGTGCAATGACAATAAAATATATTATTGTTATTATTATTATTATTATTATTATTATTATTATTATTATTATTATTATTTAAGAGCCCTATCTAGCTCTCTCTTGAAAGTATCCAGAGAACCGGCCTCCACCGCCCTCTGAGGCAGAGAATTCCACAGACTCACCACACTCTGTGAGAAAAAGTGTTTCCTCGTCTCCGTTCTTAATGGCTTACTCCTTATTCCTAAACTGTGTGTGGCCCCTGGTTCTGGACTCCCCCAACATCGGGAACATGTTTCCTGCCTCTAGCGTGTCCAAACCCTTAACAATCTATATGTTTCAATGAGATACCCTCTCATCCTTCTAAACTCCAGAGTGTACAAGCCCAGCCGCTCCATTCTCTCAGCATATGACAGTCCCGCCATCCTGGGAATTAAACTTGTAAGCCTACGCTGCACTCCCTCAATAGCAAACTTCACTTGTGTTTAAGAAGGAACTGCAGATGCCGGAAAATCGAAGGTACACAAAAAAGCTGGAGAAACTCAGCAGGTGCAGTAGCATCTATGGAGCGAAGGAAATAGGCAACGTTTCGGGCCGAAACGTTGCCTATTTCCTTCGCTCCATAGATGCTGCTGCACCCGCTGAGTTTCACCAGCTTTTTTGTGTACCAGCAAACTTCACCTATTTCCTTCGCTCCATAGATGCTGCCTCACCCGCTGAGTTTCTCCAGCATTTTTGTCTACCCAGTAAGATAGCGTTAGTGTGCGGGGATCGCTGGTCGGCGCGGACTCAGAGTTTCCGCATTGTATCTCTGAACGAAAGCATCTGTTCTATGTTCCATTTGGCGACATTGGTCGCTGGCTGATCTTTAACAACAAACCCACCAGCCCCTGACAAATGAACATATGTTCCCTGCATTAATACACGGCACCACACAAGATGCATCAGTCTGAGTTGGATCTGTTGTTGCTCCAGCAAGGTTTGTCATTGGCACCATGTTTCCTTCTTGTTTCTCCATGTAGCCTGGAAGCTACGGTGCGAGAGGGGGAGGAAAGAGTTACCCTTGCAGCAGTGCAACTCAGCAAACTGCAACCCTGTGTTTAAGAAGGAACTGCAGATGCTGGAGTAACTCAGCGGGTGCAGCAGCATCTATGGAGCTAAGGAAATAGGTAACGTTTCGGGTCGAAACCCTTCCGGGTTTCGGCCCGAAACGTTGCCTATTTCCAGAAGGGTTTCGGCCCGAAACGTTGCCTATTTCCTTCGCTCCATAGATGCTGCTGCACCCGCTGAGTTTCTCCAGCTTTTTTGTGTAAACTGCAACCCTGGTTGTGAAGGAAGTACCTCTACCTGTTTCTGCTTAGCTTTAACCATATAACCATATAACAATTACAGCACGGAAACAGGCCATCTCGGCCCTACAAGTCCGAGCCGAACAACTTTTTTTTTCCCCTTAGTCCCACCTACCTGCCTGCACTCATACCATAACCCTCCATTCCCTTCTCATCCATATGCCTATCCAGTTTATTTTTAAATGATACCAATGAACCTGCCTCCACAACTTCCACTGGAAGCTCATTCCACACCGC
The DNA here is from genome assembly GCF_028641065.1 of Leucoraja erinaceus. NCBI lineage: Eukaryota > Metazoa > Chordata > Chondrichthyes > Rajiformes > Rajidae > Leucoraja > Leucoraja erinaceus. Next base: position 2,478,711 of record NC_073396.1, read on the forward strand.
CACCACTCTCTGCGTAAAGAAGTTCCCCCTCATATTACCCCTAAACTTCTGTCCCTTAGCTTTACTAAGGAGTTTAGAAGAATGAGAGGGTATCTCATTCAAACATATAGATTGTTAAGGGTTTGGACACAGTAGACCTCTGTTGCGAACAACACTTTACTTGATCTCAATCCGAGTGCCAAGTTGCACTGAATTCTCTCCCCATTGGATATGATGGCATCTTTCCCAAAGTGTCACACCATATGTTGCAGCTCGGCAGCGTATGGCATGAGTCAGAAATCGCAAATAAAAAAGAGATTAAAATATGCAACTCGTAAATAAGACCACCTATGCTGTTCTTGTCACAATAGGTTGCGATGTTGCATGCCAGAAATTCTGGACTGTACCTTCAGCTGTTTTTATACATTAAGCATGAATTTACGGAAAAATATGCCCCACAGCAGTTGCAGAATATGCCGTAACTCACTAAGTAAAATAGGAACACGTACGCTGTTATACTCACAGCACTGTTTCCAAGTTGCGATGTTACAAGCTGAACAAATCCCAGACTTGACATTTAGCTAATTTTATACATTCCGCATTAATTCATTTGAAAATATGTCAAACAGCAGTTGCCGAATATGCAATAACTCAACGAGAATTTTAAATCTGAAATGAGATGGGTGGATCGTTAAAATAACGGACCAAGTTCTCCGTAGTTATAGCCCGATAATTAAAATGCCCAGGTGAAATGTAATCGGCATTCGTCCGAATTCGCATGGAATCACTTCCCTCTGGAAGGCGACTCCGGACTGTCAAAGCTGCCACAGCCAGACATAAAAACAGCTTTTATCCACGAGTAGTAGCTCTACTCAATAACCAAAAACCTGTAGCCTCCTTTTGCTCTGGTATTTTATTTAACTCACATGTTTAATCGATAATGTTTTATTATTAATGTTTAATATTTTATATATATCATTCTTAACTCTCACTGTATGTCATGTTGACACTTGCGTGCGGAGCACCAAGGCAAATTCCTTGTATGTGAATACTTGGCCAATAAACTTATTCATTCATTCATAGTCAAATTTTCCTCATCATGTCGGACAGATGTCTCTTTGACAACTCTGACCTCAAGGAATTAACCCATGTCATTTTCAGCTTGTTTTTTTTTAAACCCTATTTGTTTGCACGAGTGGACATGTTGAAGATGGCTTCGAGTCATGAATTACAGGAATCTCAATTGTCCTGAACAAATATGTAAAACGTTCGATATATTTATCATGATCTGTACAAAATAAGGAAGATATGAAGCAAATATTCCAATGTGTCGCATTAGTTAAAAAAAAAACATGACATTTTTTTTTTTATTTGAAAAATATTGAGAATGTTCAAATATATTTCATAGAAACATAGAAAATAGTTGCAGGAGTAGGCCATTCAGCCCTTCGAGCCAGCAATAGACAATAGACTATCAGTGCAGGAGTAGGCCATTCAGCCCTCCGAGCCATCAATAGACAATAGACTATCAGTGCAGGAGTAGGCCATTCAGCCCTTCAAGCCAGCAATAGACAATAGACCATCAGTGCAGGAGTAGGCCATTCGGCCCTTCGAGCCAGCACCGCCATTCAATATGATCATGGCTGATCATTCCCAATCAGTACCCCGTTCCTGCTTTCTCCCCATATCCCATGATTCCGTTACCCCTAAGAGCTAAATCTAACTCTCTCTTGAAAACATCCAGTAGATCGGCCTCCACTCCCTTCTGTGGCAGAGAATTCCACTAATTCCCAACTCTCTGGGTGAAGACTTTTTTTCCTCATCTCAGTCCCAAATGGCCTACCCCTTATTCTTAACCTGTGACCCCTGGTTCTGGACTGCCCCAACATCAGGAACATTTTTCCTACATCGACCCTGCCCAATCCTCTAAGAATTTCTATCAGTCGAGATTCTTTCCCCGAATTTGATTGATATTGAAGGATGTGCTGGCTGTGGAGAGGTTCTAGAGGAGGTTTACAAGAATGATCCCAGGAATGTGTGGGTTAGCCTATGATGAGCGTTTGACGGCACTGGGCCTCTACTCGCTGGAGTTTAGAAAGTTGAGGGGGGACCTCATTGAAACTTACAGAATAATGAAAGGCTTGGATAGAGTGGATGTGGAGAGGATGTTTCCACTAGTGGGAGAGTCTAGGACCAGAGGTCACAGCCTCAGAATTAAAGGCCGCTCTTTTTAGAACGGAGGCGAGGAGGAACTTCTTTAGTCAGAGGGTGGTGAATCTGTGGAACTCATTGCCGCAGAGGGCTGTGGAGGCCAAGTCAGTGGATATTTTTAAGGCAGAGGTAGATAAATTCTTGATTAGAACGGGTGTCAAGGATTATGGGGAGAAGGCAGGAAAATGGGATTAGGGGGCAGAGATCAGCCATGATTGAATGTCTTGACCCGGAACATCACCCATTCCTTCTCTCCACAGATGCTGCCTGTCCCGTTGAGTTACTCCAGCATTTTGTGTCTACCTTCAATTTAAACCAGCATCTGCAGTTCTTTCCTAGCCATGAATGAATGGCAGAGTGGACTCGATGGGCTGAATGGCCTAATTCTACCTGTGACCATGTGATATGAAATTGTACAATGCCCATTTGATGTTACACGCAGACAAATGTATGTGGAGCAGTGCTCATAAATCACCGATATTTTGTGCAGGAAGGAACTGCAGATGCTGGTTTAAACAGAAGATAGACACAATCTCACGTCATTCGCTGTGAGGCAGCAACTCTACCGCTGTGCCACCGTGACCGGCCTTCTGCAGAGTCCCCGCTTCCTCTACACTACCTGCCCCTCCACCTATGTCCGTATCATCCTCAAACGTGGCCACAAAGCCTTCAACCCCCCTCGTCCAAACCATGAACCGTGAAGTCAGTGGCCCCAGCACCGAGCCCCACGGGACTCCGCCAGTCACTGGCAGCCGGCCAGACCAAACCCCCCCCCTTATTGCCACTCTTTGCCTTCTGCATTCCAGCCAACTCGCCCAGAGTGTAGGCGAATCAAGGACCAGAGGACATTTAGGTTTAAGGTTAGAGGTGACAGATTTAACAGGAACCAGAGGGGCAACTTTTTCACACAGTGAGTGTGGTGGGTGTATGGAACGAGCTGCCAGAGGAGGCAGTTGAGGCAGGCACAATAGAAACATAGAAACATAGAAATCAGGTGCAGGAGTAGGCCATTCGGCCCTTCGAGCCTGCACCGCCATTCAATATGATCATGGCTGATCATCCAACTCAGTATCCCGTACCTGCCTTCTCTCCATACCCACTGATCCCCTTAGCCACAAGGGCCACATCTAACTCCGTCTTAAATATAGCCAATGAACTGGCCTCGACTACCCTCTGTGGCAGAGAGTTCCAGAGATTCACCACTCTCTGTGTGAAAAAAGTTCTTCTCATCTCGGTTTTAAAGGATTTCCCCCTTATCCTTAAGCTGTGACCCCTTGTCCTGGACTTCCCCAACATTGGGAGCAATCTTCCTGCATCTAGCCTGTCCAACCCCTTAAGAATTTTGTAAGTTTCTATAAGATCCCCTCTCAATCTCCTAAATTCTAGAGCGTATAAACCAAGTCTATCCAGTCTTTCTTCATAAGACAGTCCTGACATCCCAGGAATCAGTCTGGTGAACCTTCTCTGCACTCCCTCTATGGCAATAATGTCCTTCCTCAGATTTGGAGACCAAAACTGTACGCAATACTCCAGGTGTGGTCTCACCAAGACCCCGTACAACTGCAGTAGAACCTCCCTGCTCCTATACTCAAATCCTTTTGCTATGAAAGCTAACATACCATTCGCTTTCTTCACTGCCTGCTGCACCTGCATGCCTACCTTCAATGACTGGTGACCATGACACCCAGGTCTCGCTGCATCTCCCCTTTTCCTAGTCGGCCACCATTTAGATAATAGTCTGCTTTCCTGTTTTTGCCACCAAAATAGATAACCTCACATTTATCCACATTATACTGCATCTGCCAAACATTTGCCCACTCACCCAGCCTATCCAAGTCACCTTGCAGTCTCCTAGCATCCTCCTCACAGCTAACACTGCCCCCCAGCTTAGTGTCATCCGCAAACTTGGAGATATTGCCTTCAATTCCCTCATCCAGATCATTAATATATATTGTAAATAGCTGGGGTCCCAGCACTGAGCCTTGCGGTACCCCACTAGTCACTGCCTGCCATTGTGAAAAGGACCCGTTTACTCCTACTCTTTGCTTCCTGTTTGCCAGCCAGTTCTCTATCCACATCAATACTGAAACCCCCAATGCCTTGTGCTTTAAGTGCAATAACAGCATTTAAAAATACATTTAGATGGGAAATGTTTAGATCTGGGCCAAATGTGGACAAATGGGACTAGCTTCGATTGGGCATTTTGGGCGGCTTGTTTCAGCGCTGAATGACAGATGGAAGATTAGCCCCGCACATTCTAGTCCTCTCCCCACAGTCCACTGTGCAATCCAGCCCTTGATTATATCCTGATTCTAATTCTTTATTTTGCGATTTCTCCGGAAAAAAGAAAAGTCAGACATAGCTATTAATCTCTAAACATTATTGATGATCTAACTTAAAAATCCCAACAGATTTCCAGCTCATCAATGTTATTCTGCCAATATATGGTTGCATTAATTTTACAATATTGATTTCTGGTCTACAGAACAATGTTGCTTATAATATAGATGAAAGGAGCCGTCATATTGGCCTTACCAGCAATCAATCTGAAAAGTGATATACTTTTGTAGAAAATTTAATACAGGAATTCTGGACACTAACTTGCATAAATTACACCTTTTCCACGCATTAATATTTTTGCAGCACCTGCATGTGTCATTATAAAACATGAAGACTGTGTACAAGTGATCATGGATTATTCATCTCTGTGGTCATCTCTGTGGACGGTAGCGAGCATGCTGACCAGTTGCCTGGTTCAGCAACGAACATCCATATAACCATATAATATAATAAACCATATAACAATTACAGCACGGAAACAGGCCATCTCGACCCTTCTAGTCCGTGCCGAACACATAATCTCCCCTAGTCCCATATACCTGCGCTCAGACCATAACCCTCCATTCCCTTCCCATCCATATAACTATCCAATTTTTTTTTAAATGATAAAAATGAACCTGCCTCCACCACCTTCACTGGAAGCTCATTCCACACAGCTACCACTCTCTGAGTAAAGAAGTTCCCCCTCATGTTACCCCTAAACTTCAGTCCCTTAATTCTCATGTCATGTCCCCTTGTTTGAATCTTCCCTACTCTCAGGGGGAAAAGCTTTTCCATGTCAACTCTGTCTATCCCTCTCATCATTTTAAAAACCTCTATCAAGTCCCCCCTTAACCTTCTGCGCTCCAAAGAATAAAGACCTAACTTGTCCAGGAGCGGGAAATAACGCAGGAAGTTGTGACCACTGCCCAGTCCATCATCGGCTCTGACCTCCCCACCATCGAGGGGATCTATCGCAGTGGCTGCCTCAAAAAGGGCTGCCAACATCATCAAGGACCCACACTGTCCTGGCCACTCACTCATCTCCCCGCTGCCATCTGGAAGAAGGTACAGGAGACTGAAATCTAGTGCAGGGACATCCAGCTTCCTCCCCACAGCCATCAGGCTATTAAACACCACATCAAACAAACTCTGAACAATAACAGCCTATTGCACTCTATCTGTTTATTTATTGTGTACATACATGGTCTATGGTCTATAGACACACTGAACTTTTTATGTTGACATATTCTGTTGTGCTGAAGCAAGCAAGAATTTCATTGTCCACATGACAATAAAACTCTCTTAACTTGGATGAAGAATGAAGTCACTGTTAATTTTGACAATTGGTCAAACGCAGTGACCTAAGTTCATACCTTCGGAATGTGTTTTGGGTTATTTTAAACAATAAAATGCAAATCAGCACAGATTGTGGAGGCCAAGTCAGTGGATATATTTAAGGCAGAGATAGATAGATTCTTGTCCAAGGGTTGTGGGGAGAAGGCAGGAGAATGGGGTTAGGAGGGAGAGATAGATCAGCCATGATTGAATGGCGGAGTAGACTAGATGGGCCGAATGGCCAAATTCTGCTCCTATCACTTATGACCTTAAGACTCTATTCATTCACCCTGTCTATTCCAAACCCAGGGTCAAGTCCTTCAAAGTCAAGTCCAATATCATTCAGGTCCAGTATCTGGGCACTAAAGAGGTGACCTCTCTGGTGTTTCAGATATCAACTTGCAATGGCACTGAGAGCTTGCGACTAATTGCATCCATTCTTGTTTGTTTGGTGGAGAGCGGCATGAATAAGAATGTCCAGGCAAGGTTGTATGAGCAACGCAACATCACAAGTCAACGGAAACACAAACAGAATCAATCACTGGTAGTCTAACTTCCGACATATCCCCAATTGAGCAAAATCTACAGAACTACATGTAAAGGAAAGGATGTCTCTGAGGAGAAACATTAAATTTAAAGTAATTTTTTAAAATTAAATTAAATTACATTTAAATTAAATTAAAAGTAAAAACACTGCTCTAGGTGTCAGCTGCTCTACATCGGTGAGACCAAGCGCAGGCTTGGCGATCGTTTCGCCCAACACCTCCGCTCAGTTCGCATCAACCAACCTGATCTCCCGGTGGCTCAACACTTCAACTCCCCCTCCCATTCCGAATCCGACCTTTCTGTCCTGGGCCTCCTCCATGGCCAGAGTGAGTCCCACCGCAAATTGGAGGAACAGCACCTCATATTGGGTAGTTTACACCCCAGCGGTATGAACATTGACCTCTCCAATTTCAGGTAGTCCCTGCTTTCTCCCTCCTTCCCCTCCCCTTCCCAGCTCTCCCACAGCCCACTGTCTCCGCCTCTTCCTTTCTTCTTCCCGCCCCCCCCCCTCACATATCCACCCCCCCCCCCCCCCCCATACGACTCCTAATTCCCTGTGAATCATCTCCACACTCTGCATTCACACAACTGACAATTATACCTTGCCAGAGTAACAGTTGCATTAATCCCCTCTCAGTGACTAATTCTAAACAAAGAAATCAGTATGGATTAATTTCACCTCATCTCCTCTCCAGGTGATGAACACTGCCCGCTCCATCACAGGTACTGACCTCTCTCCCACCATCGCAGGGACCTCCAGGTCAAGCTGCCTCATAAAGGCAGCCGGCATCATCAGAGTGTATGTATGTGTGTGTGTGTGTATATGTGTGTGTGTGTGTGTGTGTGTGTGTATATACGTTTGTGTGTGTGTGTATGCATGTGTGCATGTGTGTATGTGCGTGTGCATGTGTGTGCGTGTGTGTGTACCAGTGCATGTGTGTGTGCGTGTGTGTGTGACTGTTTGTGTGTGTGTGTGTGTGTGTGTATACGTGTTTGCGTGTGCGTGTGTACACACACTGAACTTTTTTCCCATTTAATTTGGTTTAGTGAACTAAACATGGAAACAGGCCCTTCAGCCCACCGAGTCCGCTCTGCCCAGCGATCCCTGCCCATTAACACTATCCTACACACACTAGGGACAATTTACATTTACACCGAGCCAATGAACCTACAAACCTGCACGTCTTTGAAGTGTGGGAGGAAACCGAAGATCCCGGAGAAAACCCACGCAGGTCACGGGGAGAACGTACAAACTCCGTACAGACAGCACCCGTAGTCGGGATCGAACCCGGGTCTCTGACGCTGCAAGCGCTGTAAGGCAGCAACTCTACCGCTGGGCCACCGTGCTGGCTGTTTATCCTATTGTTTACAGTGCACTATGTTGAACCATTCTGTTGTCAAGTCAAGTCAAGTCAAGTCAAGTTTATTTGTCACACACACACATACGAGATGTGCAGTGAAATGAAAGTGGCAATGCTCGCGGATTTTTTGTGCAAAAGACAAACAACAAAACAACCAAACAAATTATAAACACAATCATAACACACATATTCTTTTACATAATAAATAATAGAAGGAAAAACGTTCTGTAGAGTTAGTCCCTGGTGAGATAGGCGTTTACAGTCCGAATTGCCTCTGGGAAGAAACTCCTTCTCAACCTCTCCGTTCTCACTGCATGGCAACGGAGGCGTTTGCCTGACCGTAGCAGCTGGAACAGTCCGTTGCAGGGGTGGAAGGGGTCTCCCATAATTTTGTTTGCTCTGGAGTTGCACCTCCTGTTGTATAGTTCCTGCAGAGGGGTGAGTGAAGTGCTGCAGTAAGTAAGAATTTCATTGTTCTGTCTGGGACACATGATAATAAAACACTCTGGTCTCTTGACTAAGTTATCTCACAATACTCCCAGGTTTGAGCACAGCCTCTGGTTAACTGTACCCAGGAGAGATATACATAGAAGCAGGCCTCTCCCTTTGTATGAAATCAGTCTCACAGTGATTGTACTCTGAGATTACATTGCCTTCACATCCTTGCGATGATCACACGAGCCTTATTAAATCACAACTGGCTACGAAGGCTCTTGGCAGGAGTACTTCTTTTCAAATGTAGAGGAAATGTCAGGTAGATTAAGGGGAATCTTTATAGCGTTGAGAAGTGTTCAAATGTCAACAAGGGCAGAATCAGAAATCAGAAATACAAACGGCTTGGAAATAGTTCTGTTTGAGCAGGAAAAAGGATCAGAGCATGTTCATAAGTGATTGGAGCAGGTAGGCCATTCGGCCCATCTAGTCCACTCCACCATTCAATTGTGGCTGATCAATCTCTTTCACTTAACCCCATTCACCTGCCTTCTGAGAAGAACTTTTTTCACACAGAGAGTGGTGAATCTCTGGAACTCTCTGCCACAGAGGGTAGTTGAGGCCAGTTCATTGGCTATATTTAAGAGGGAGTTAGATATGGCCCTTGTGGCTAAAGGGATCAGGGGGTATGGAGAGAAGGCAGGTACGGGATACTGAGTTGGATGATCAGCCATGATCATATTGAGTGGCGGTGCAGGCTCGAAGGGCCGAATGGCCTACTCCTGCACCTAATTTCTATGTTTCTATGTTTCTCCCCATAACCCCTGACACTCGCACTAATCAGGAATCTATGTGTAAACATAGAAACATAGAAACATAGACAATTGGTGCAGGAGTAGGCCATTCCGCCCTTCGAGCCTGCACCGCCATTCAATATGATCATGGCTGATCATCCAACTCAGTATCCTGTACCTGCCTTCTCTCCATACCCCCTGATCCCTTTAGCCACAAGGGCCACATCTAACTCCCTCTTAAATATAGCCAATGAACTGTGGCCTCAACTACCTTCTGTGGCAGAGAATTCCAGAGATTCACCACTCTCTGTGTGAAAAATGTTTTTCTCATCTCGGTCCTAAAAGATTTCCCCCTTAACCTTAAACTGTGACCCCTTGTTCTGGATGGGTCGGAAGGAACTGCAGGTGCTGGTTTAAACCGAAGATAGACACAAAATGCTGGAGTAACTCAGCGGGACAGGCAGCATCTCTGGAGAGAAGGAATGGGTGACGTTTTGGGTCGAGACCCTTCTTCAGACTGGTTAGGGAGAAGGGAAACATGAGATATCGACGGTGATGTGGAGAGAAGAACAATTAATGAAATATATGGAATAATAATCTATCTATCACTGCCTTAAATATATCCACTGACTTGCCCTCCACAGCCGTCTGTGGCAAAGAATTCCACAGATTCACCACCCTTTTGCGAGCGTGTTCATCCTTACTCTGAAAGACCGTGATGCAACATCATCAAGGACCAGTCTCACCCCGGCCACTCCCTCTTCTCCCCTCTCCCACCAGGCAAGAGGTACAGAAGTGTGAAAACGCACACACCTACAGATTCAGGGACAGTTTCTTCCCAGCTGTTATCAGGCAACTGAACCATCCTACCACAACCAGAGAGCGGTCCTGAACTACTATCTACCTCATTGGTGACCCTCAGACTATCCTTGATCAGACTTTACTGGACTTTACCTTGCACTAAACATTATTCCCTTATCATGTATCTGTACACTGTAAATGGCTCCATTGTAATCATGTATTGTCTTTCCGCTGACTGGTTAGCACGCAACAAAAGCTTTTCACTGTACCTCGGTACACGTGACTATAAACTAAACTCAACTAAACTGAACCATGATTTAGTTTAGTTTAGAGATACAGCGCAGAAACAGGCCCTTCGGCCCACCGGGTCCGTGCCGACCAGCGATCCCCGCACATTAACACTATCCTACACACACAAGAGACAATTTTTACATTTACACCAAGCCAAATAACCTACAAACCTGCACGTGTGGGAGGAAACCAAAGATCTCCGAGAAAACCCACGCAGGTCACGGGGAGAACATACAAACTCCGTACGGACAGCGCCCATAGTCGGGATCGAACCCGTGCCTTTGGCGCTGTGAGGCAGAAACTCAACCGCTGCGCCACCGTGCCGAATGGCCAAATGGCCTAATTCTACTCCTGTAACTTATTAACTTATGAAAGTCATACTTGTGGGCTTTGTCGCCATGAAGCTGACCCCATTATAGTTACTGCCTCAGCGGTATTATAGCCGTTAATATTACAGTGATCAGTCTACAGAACATGCTGACGAGCAAGATAATGGAAGCAGATGGTATTAGTTCATTTATTTGCCAATAACATTTCATAAGTGCGTAAAAATAGGAGCAGGCCATATGGCCACTTGAATCTGCGCCACCTCGCTCTTCCAAAAATTATAATTCTACCAGTTAAAATGTTAAACCCCTCCACCAGAGACCTTGCCTGCAAGAGATTCTCTCCAAGTGGTGGAGACCTACACCTCACCCACACCCCTCTCGGGAACCCCGAGGTGATTCAATGGAGTTAACTCTCTCCTTTACCTTCACTCCAAAACCGCTGGCTCATCCCCAAAGAGCAATCCCTTCAAAACCAAGAAGCAATCCATCCGACCTTTGCGATAAGCATGTCCTTCGTGACAGGCAATTAAACCATTGCGTTCGCTGGAAGCGCACTACAATAAATTGTGTTGGGATACCACTTGGCATGGGACATCTTGGGCATGATCGCTGCTCTATGAAACCGTGATACCCAGTGAATTTTCTCTGTTAGCTTACAATGGTATCTCAGTTTTTTTTTTTAAATGGCAAATAATTCCAAATAAATTGTTCCACAGATGATAGACACAAAATGCTGGAGTAACTCAGCGGATCAGGCAGCATCTCTGGCTAGAAGCAATGGGTGAAGTTTCGGGTCAAGACCTTTCTTGAGTATAGAAGCTGGGATGTAATGTTAAAATTGTACAAGGCATTGGTGAGACCAAATCTGGAGTATGGTGTACATTTTTGGTCGCCCAATTATAGGAAGGATGTCAACAAAATAGAGAGAGTACAGAGGAGATTTACTAGAATGTTGCCTGGGTTTCAACAACTAAGTTACAGAGATAGGTTGAATAAGTTAGGTCTTTATTCTCTGGAGCACAGAAGGTTAAGGGGGGACTTGATAGAGGTCTTTAAAATGATGATAGGGATAGACAGAGTTGATGTGGACAAGCTTTTCCCTTTGAGAATGGGGAAGATTCAAACAAGAGGACATGACTTCAGAATTAAGGGACAGAAGTTTAGGGGTAACATGAGGGGGAACTTCTTTACTCAGAGAGTGGTAGCGGTGTGGAATGAGCTTCCAGTGGAAGTGGTGGAGGCAGGTTTGTTGGTATCATTTAAAAATAAATTGTATAGGCATATGGATGAGAAGAGAATGGAGGGTTATGGTATGAGTGCAGGCAGGTGGGACTAAGGGGAAAAAAGTTGTGTCGGCACGGACTTGTAGGGTCGAGATGGCCTGTTTCCGTGCTGTAATTGTTATATGGTTATATGGTTATATGGTTCAGACTGATCTTGGCCCGAAATGTCACCAATTCTATTTATCCAGAGATGCTGCCTGCCCCGCTGAGTTAACAGCCTGTCCCACTTAGGCGATTATTTTCAGCGACTGTCGTAGTCGTAGCAGGTCATCGGAAAATCGCTGACTGGACCCCCCCCCCGACCTACGACATCGTCTATCACAATGTCTACGATAACCTACCACCTAGTCAACGTCAAGCTACGGCAAGCTACCGAAATCCGGCGAGCCGAATGGCTTATTTCTGCTCCTACCACTTATGAACTTTTAATAGAAACATTGAAACATAGAAATTAGGTGCAGGAGTAGAGGCCATTCGGCCCTTCGAGCCTGCACCATTCGCCATTCAATATGATCATGGCTGATCATCCAACTCAGTATCCTGTACCTGCCTTCTCTCCACACCCCCTGATCCCCTTAGCCACAAGGGCCACATCTAACTCCCTCTTAAATATAGCCAATGAACTGGCCTCAACTACCCTCTGTGGCAGAGAGTTCCAGAGATTCACCACTCTCTGTGTGAAAAAAGTTCTTCTCATCTCGATCAAAAGGTCCTCCATTGAATTGAATTGAAGGGTACAGCATGGAAACAGGCCCTTCGGCCCACCGGGTCCATGCCAACCATCGATCACACCCGTTCACACTAGTTCTATTTAAGTGCAAGTGAAATGAATTTGTCAGCAGCGGTACAATGATAAAGAGCACACACAAAAACACAATAAAAATTTAACATAAACATCCACCACAGCATTCATCACTGTGGTGGAAGGCACACAATTTGGCCAGTCCTCCTCCATTTTCCCCCGTGGTCGGGACCTCAACCCTCCGCAGCCGTTGCTGTGGGCGTCCAGATAGTAAAAGGACAAGGTACAAGTCCAGGTAAGTCCAGAGTCGACTCTTCCCCACCGGAGACAGCGGCTTTAAGTTGGTGTAGGCCGCAGGCCGGCGGTCGAAGATTTAAAATTCCCTCCACGTCGCAGCCATAAGCACCGCAGTCTGCAGGGCCGGCGGTCGAAGCTCCCCTCCAGGGGTGATGGTAAGTCATCACCGCGCCCGCGGTAGAATTTGGCCGCGGGCCGGCAATGATGGCTTCTTCTTACCCCGGGTCCCCCACGAGGGATCCCGGGCTGTAGACGCCGTGCCAGCTGGAGCTGTGCAGACCGCGGCTTCAGGCTGCCGGCTGCTGCGGAGCGCTCCCCTCCAGCGAGCCCAAGCGAGGGCTCGCCCGCTCCGCGTCGACAGGTCCCAGGGAGAACGTGCAAACTCCACTCACAGATAGCACCCGAGGTCGGAATCGAACCTGGGCCTCTGGTGCTGTGAGGTAGCAGCTCTACCAACTGTGCCACCGTGCCCACAGGAGTTAGGCAAAGTGTTAAATGAAAACCTCCTGTCAATATGTATCATGGAGGTGGTGGTGGAAGCTGGGACATAAAGGGAAATTAAGAGTGATGGATTGGGACATATCTACAGAGGTAATGTTGCTGAACTTAAGACATGTTAATGGGCCTGTCCCACTTGCGCAACTTTTTCGGCAACTGCCCGGCACCCGTCATAGGTTGTCGCAGGTTACCGACAATGTTCAACATGTTGAAAATCCAGCGGCGACCAGAACAAGGTACATCTCTTTGGGCGACTACTCACAACCGTACAGGCTTCACCCCGCGACATGTCGCCTGTACGGCCGTGAGTCGTTTCCTCAGTCGCCCAAAGGGTCGTTTTACAGCGTCTTTCTGGTCACCGCTGGATTTTCAACGTTGACATTTTTCGCTGACCTGCAACGGCCTATGACGGGTACCGGCAGTCGCCGAAAATGTTGAGTAAGTGGGACTGGCCCGTTAAGGTGTATAAATCCACCATGGATTTATGGACCAAGTGTGTCCAAGGCTCTTGGAGGAGCCTAATGAGAAGAATGCGTTCAGGCATCGGAAGGCAGGAGCGTGGCTAATGTTGTGCTTTGCGCAAGGACAAAGGATTAAGAGAATTGATGTAAATATTTCACAATCGCCGCCAACTTTGTGTGATGTTGAGGGGGACATGAGGGGGAACTTCTTTACTCAGAGAGTGGTAGCTGTGTGGAATGAGCTTCCAGTGAAGGTGGTGGAGGCAGGTTCGTTTTTATCATTTAAAAATAAATTGGATAGTTATATGGACGGGAAAGGTATGGAGGGTTATGGTCTGAACGCAGGTGTATGGGACTAGGGGAGAATACGTGTTCGGCACGGACTAGAAGGGTCGAGATGGCCTGTTTCCGTGCTGTAATTGTTATATGGTTATATGGTTACATGTACTTTCAGGCGACATGGCATATATTCTGTGAAATATCTCTAAGAGTACTATCAGCGAGGCAGTCTGGCTGAATACAATAATAAAAATGCCAATAAGATTAAATAGCCATGGTGAGAATGAAAGAGGAACACAAAGACACAAATGCTGGAGCAACCTAGAGGGTCAGGCAGCATCTCTGGGGAAAAGGAATGGGTGATGTTTCTGGTCGAGACCCTTCTTTAGACTGAGATTCAGGGGAGAGGGATACGAGAGATATAGAAACATAGAAACATAGAAATTAGGTGCAGGAGTAGGCCATTCGGCCCTTCGAGCCTGCACCGCCATTCAATATGATCATGGCTGATCATCCAACTCAGTATCCCGTACCTGCCTTCTCTCCATACCCTCTGATCCCCTTAGCCACAATGGCCACATCTAACTCCCTCTTAAATATAGCCAATGAACTGGCCTCGACTACCCTCTGTGGCAGAGAGTTCCAGAGATTCACCACTCTCTGTGTGAAAAAAGTTCTTCTCATCTCGGTTTTAAAGGATTTTCCCCTTATCCTTAAGCCGTGACCCCTTGTCCTGGACTTCCCTAACATTGGGAACAATCTTCCTGCATCTAGCCTGTCCAACCCCTTAAGAATTTTGTAAGTTTCTATAAGATCCCCTCTCAATCTCCTAAATTCTAGAGAGTATAAACCAAGTCTATCCAGTCTTTCTTCATAAGACCGTCCTGACAGCCCAGGAATCAGTCTGGTGAACCTTCTCTGCACTCCCTCTATGGCAATAATGTCCTTCCTCAGATTTAGAGACCAAAACTGTACGCAATACTCCAGGTGTGGTCTCACCAAGACGGCGATGTAGAGAGATATAGAACAAATTAATGAAAGATATGCAAAAAAGTAGCAATTATAAACTAGACATGCCATTGTTAGCTGTGTGCTAGGTGAAAATCAGTTACAGACAGTGAGACTCAACAAGACTGCTTTGAAGCAGGTACATAGACCAGCACACCTGGGGAATATGGATAGGTGATGATTTGGATCAGGACCCTTCTTCAAATAGTATTATTGTATCATTGTATAATCTCCTTCCTGAAGGAACGTCCTTTGATTCTGAGGCTGTGACCTCTAGTCCTAGACTCTCCCACTAGTGGAAACCGTGCAAATTTTAGTACAAAGTACAAGTAAAAATGGCCCTGTTGGATGTGTAAATAATTCACGCTGAGCTAACCGTTCAGGAACACTTGGCTTCTGGGAACATTCCACAACTTTCAATGCCTCTCAGCTCTGTGAAACATTGATTGAAAAAGCTTCATTAATGCAGACAGACTGATGGAAAACTCCAATGAAGATCAAGGCAGTGTCGACCGACACATTATTTCACAAAAAGCACAAAAGCAGAACAACAAGAGTGCAATTTTGAACAAAGTCTTTTACATTTCATTTCCTTAATGAACCATATAGTTAAGTTAGTGAAGAGCAGACCTGCTATGGTCTGCTAGTGCCAACATTCAATTACAGTACATGACCATACGCTTAATTTACTTCTCAATTTAATAGCGACAGCATCACTATTTTAATCTCGCAAATTCCCCGGATACTGAGCATCAGAAGCGGTGAAGGATACGAGGTCACGTCTACACACTTCCGCCTCAACTGCGATGTTTGACTCAAGTCTGCACTGTATATTGTATTTCCACCGCCAGCTATAAATAGGCAGAGAGACATGGGTTGAAAACTAAACGTATCAGATCTCCTAAAAATTGATTCGAAATCTTCGCAAATGAATAAAAGGCAGAAACACCGCCATCAAACTAATCAGTGCTTTTAAGGACATTTAGTCCGGAAAATAGTCTAAAGTTGGGGAAGGTTAAATGATTCATCGATCTCTACATCAATCCCTATCAGAACAGTATCCTGTATTGTTTCATTATCATCTCAAGCCCAGTGCCTTCAAGTCTTCTGTTCCCCCCGATTTGTGAGACAGATTTCTTCGCAGCTCATCATAAATTTGTCCTTCGATTTTTTTTTTAAAGAACATCCCTTTCCCATTCAGTTTGAACTTCATAAGGTCATAAGTAGGAGGATGAGAATTGGGTCATTCGGCCCATCAAGTCTACTCCGCCATTCAATCATGGCTGATCTATCGCTAACTCACAACCCCATTCCCCTGCCTTCTCCCCAACACTTCATGGCAACTAATGCAATGAATTTATATCAACCATGCTAGAAATTCAATTTGAGATCCAAGTATGCCGATATGCAAACATGTACAGTATAGAAATTAGGTGCAGGAGTAGGCCATTCGGCCCATCGAGCCTGCATAACGCTTGTTGGTGATTTTCAATGTTTTCAATGGAGATTAAAATGGACCAGTTTCCATTGCAGACACAAGTGTCAACACTGACAAACATGTACTCAGATACTCAGATAGTATTGAGGAACAGCTCCATCCAAGACCACAAGAAATTGCAGAGAATTGTGGACGCAGCCCAGACCATCACACACACAAACCAACCTCCCTTCCATTGACTCCATCTACACCTCATGCTGCCTCGGCAAGGCCAGCAGCATCATCAAGGACCAGTCTTACACCCCGGCCACTCCCTCTTCTCCCCTCTCCCATCGGTCAAGAGGTACAGAAGTGTGAAAACCAACGCACACACACCTCCAGATTCAGGGACAGTTTCTTCCCAGCTGTTATCAGGCAACTGAACCATCCTACCACAACCAGAGAGCGGCCCTGAACTACTATCTACCTCATTGGTGACCCTTGGACTATCTTTGATCGGACTTTACTGGACTTTACCTTGCACTAAACGTTATTCCCTTATCATGTATCTGTACACTGTGGGTAGTTCGATTGCAATCATGTATTGTCTTTCCGCTGACTGGTTAGCATGCAACAAATGCTTTTCACTGTACCTCGTTACACGTGACTATAAACTTAACTCAAACTCAAAGTCATCTCCGATTTAAGATAAAACACAAGATGTTGCAGGTACTTAGCTTCTGTGGAGAGAACAGGATGAGTGCTGCATTATAAATACCAGAAAAATGACACCTTTACTGTTTCCATCTCAATATATTTCCATTTTTTCCAGTTTTATCTCATTTTTCTTTAGCTTTTTAGTTGTATAGTTTTTTTAGAGATACAGCGCAGAAACAGGCCCTTCGGCCCACCGAGTCCGTGCTGACCAGTGATCCCCGCACAGTAACACTACCCTACACACACTCAGGGCAATGTACATTTTGACCGAAGCCAATTAACCTACAAACCTGCATGTCTTTGGAGTGTGGGAGGAAACTGGAGCACCCGGAGAAAACCCACGCAGGTCACGGGGAGAACGTGCAAACTCCGTATGGACAGCACCCGTCGTCAGGATCGAACCCAGGGCTGTGAGGCAGCAACTCTACCGCTGCGCCACCGTGCCGCCCATCCTGATGTACAGAGCAGAGAGGCAGCTGAATGCCTGTAAAATGTCCCAAAGGTCCGTAATACATCCCATGACAGGCTTTGACCAAAGCATTGAAGTTCACCAGCTTCCTGGAATGGACTCCACCAGAATCTATCAACTACTAATTTGTTACTTGTTCCTTGCGAATTAGCTGCAATGTTAATTTACGTTATAAAATTGACAACACCTTAGAAATAATTCACTGATTCAAATCACTCGAGGGACATTAAGCGTGTAAATCCGCTATTTAAATGCATTGTTGGTGTTTTTTTTATTGCCGTGAAGCTTCATCTCATATTTGTTTTCTGTTGAGGATAAAAAGTCGACAGCCCACTCTCTCTTGGTTGACCAGTGTCTGGTCCAGGGCCAGGGTTTGGCCCCTGGAAATCTATCGGTCATAAGTTCATAAGTGATAGGAGCCGAATTAGGCCATTCGGCCCATCAAGTCTACTCCACCATTCAATCATGGCTGATCTATCTCTCCCTCTTAACCCCATTCTCCTGCCTTCTCCCCATAACCCCTGACACCCGTACTGATCAAGAATCTATCTATCTCTGCCTTAAACATTTCCATTGACTTGTGGCCTCCACAGCCTTCAGTGGCAAATAATTCCACAGATTCCCCACCCTCTGACTAAAGAAATTCCTCCCCATCTCCTTTCTAAAGGAACGTCCTTTAATTCTGAGGCTGTGACCTCTAGTTCTAGACTCTCCCACTAGTGGAAACATCCTCTCCACATCCACTCTATCCAGGCCTTTCACTATTTGATATCTCAATGAGGTTCAATGATAGATTATTGATTAGTACGGGTGTCAGTGGGTAATGGGGGGAAGGCAGGAGAATGGGGTTAGGAGGGAGAGATAGAAACATAGAAATTAGGTGCAGGAGTAGGCCATTCGGCCCTTCGAGCCTGCACTGCCATTCAATATGATCATGGCTGATCATCCAACTCAGTATCCCGTACCTGCCTTCTCTCCATACCCTCTGATCCCCTTAGCCACAGGGGCCACATCTAACTCCCTCTTAAATATAGCCAATGAACTGGCCTCGACTACCCTCTGTGGCAGAGAGTTCCAGAGATTCACCACTCTCTGTGTGCAAAAAGTTCTTCTCATCTCGGTTTTAAAGGATTTCCCCCTTATTTTTAAGCTGTGACCCCTTGTCCTGGACTTCCCTAACATCGGGAACAATCTTCCTGCATCTAGCCTGTCCAACCCCTTAAGAATTTTGTAAATTTCTATAAGATCCCCTCTCAATCTCCTAAATTCTAGAGAGTATAAACCAAGTCTATCCAGTCTTTCTTCATAAGACAGTCCTGACATCCCAGGAATCAGTCTGGTGAACCTTCTCTGCACTCCCTCTATGGCAATAATGTCCTTCCTCAGATTTGGATCAGATAGATCAGCCATGATTGAATGGCAGAGTAGACTTGATGGGCCGAATGGCCTAATCCTGCTCCTAGAATTTAACGAACTTCCAGTAATGGGCGGTACAATTTACTCAAGGTAACAATGCATTTCGTTGTCTCTAATGCATTTCGTTGTCTCTGTACTGTACAATGACAATGACAATTAAAATTTAATCTGAATCTGAATCTGAATCTGAATCAATTTTACATTGGCTGATTAAATCAAAATACCACAGCATCAATTATTCGGGCATATTACATGTCACCAAACTAACGGCACAGAGGTTTTTATAATTCACAGTCTGTTCATTCAGGGATAATAAAAATAGCATCATTGGTCTGTTTTGAGATGAAACTTCGGTTCAAAGCTCAGACACTGAACACTAAACTTGTTTCCAGGCAACGTATATTCAAATGATTTCCCTTCCTTAATTTCTCAATGTTACCGACAGGATTTTAATCGCCTCCGAACATGTTCTGGGTGTTTTAACGCAGATCCATTGTTAGGAGCGTGTTTGTCTAAAATGCCACCAGTGCGATTCATTCCGACAGAACCATCTTACCTCTGATAAGGTGAACCCATTAAAGTCAACGCGCCCCATTCGACACAGAGTTTCTGATGAATATTCGGCTTCACACGACATTGGAAAAACAAACCGACCTCATCCTGTTAAACGACTGAAATTGAATTATATATAATTGCCTGCTAGATTTTTTATCATTAAAGGCCCAATGATTTTTGCAAAAAATATATCATATGGAAGCAATTAACTTTGTTTTACTATTAATACGATCTCGGCTTCATCAGAGCAAGATTTTATTCAATAACATTGCATGACAATTTTTTTTTTCCTCTCCATATTTTGACCCTTAATTTTAAAAATTAATGTCTATTATCCTGATGCTCTGCAGTGCTGGGAAGGTTTATGGAACCTGGGTCAGGCTGCATTTGGAGTATTGTGTGCAGTTCTGGTCTCCCCATTACAGGAAGGATAGGGCTTTGGAGAGGGTGCAGAGGTTTACTAGAATGATGCCTGGATCAGAGCGCATTAGCTACAGGGAGAAATGAGACAGGTTTTTTTCCGTAATTCTGGAGGTTGCGGTGAGACCTGATGGAAGTACATTATGTTATGTCACAAGTATAGTGAAAAGCTTGGATAGAGTGGATGTGGAGAGGATGTTTCCACTAGTGGGAGAGTCGAGGATCGGAGGTCACAGCCTCAGAATTAAAGGACGTTCTTTTAGGAAGGAGATGAGGAGGAATATCTTTAGTCAGAGGGCGGTGAATCTGTGGAATTCTTTGCCACAGACGGCTGTGGAGGCCACAAGTCAGTGGATATTTTTACAGCAGAGATAGGTACATTCTTGATTAGTACAGGTGTCAGGGGTTATGGGGAGAAGGCAGGAGAATGGGATTAGGAGGGAGAGATAGATCAGCCATGATTGAATGGCAGAGTAGCCTTGACGGGCCGAATGGCCTAATTCTGCTCCTATCACTTTTGAACTTATGACCTGCACCTGTCTCCTGTCTTTGCTCAAGATTCCACCAAGTGCAGTTCCTCGTGCCTCCATTTGTCAGTTTAATCAGAAGGGCTAAAGTTTTCTTGACTTTAGCTACAAGCCAAATATCTCACCAGTTACTATTAATAATAATAATAATAATAATTTTATTTATAGAGCAATTTTATTCATAGCTGCAACAAAGTGCTGTACATCACTAATCATTGACAAAAAAGTTAATACACACCAAAAATAACAATCAAAAGAAATAGTAGGAAAAGACATGTAAAATAGAGAAACATCAAAAACACCACAAACAGAAGCAAAGCCCTGAGGCATGGTCAAAAGCCAGGGAGTACAAATGTGTTTTAACACTGGATTTGAAGATGGACAGTGAGGGGGCCTGTCTGATGTGCAACGGCAGGGTGTTCCAGAGTGCGTTTGTTTCCATCAGTCACATATCTTTAACGTGTTTCCCCGCTGGTAAATTTGAGCAATAAGTGGTAGGAGCAGTAATAGGCCATTTGGCCCATCAACTCTGCTCCACCATTAAACCATGGCCAATCTATCTCTCCCTCTCAACCCCAATCTCCACCCTTTTCCCCATAACCCCTGACACCCAGTACTAATCAAGAATCTGTCCATCTCTGCCTTAAAAATATCCATTGGCCTCCACAGCCTTCGGTGAACTGACCATTGGCCCCCCATTCTACTAATATTCTTTAGACATCCCATTAAAGCTCCTCCCATTAATAATTTAACTGGCAAAGTCAGAATGGATACAGATGTGATTCCTCATCTCATTCTGCATTCAAATCTATTGTAGGAAATTTTATCTCAAAACCTACTAGCTTTCAATTAACTGTGTCCGCCTCTTCCTTTCTTCTTCCCACACCCTCACATCAGTCTGAAGAAGGGTCTCGACCCAAAACGTGGCCTATTCCTTCGCTCCATAGATGCTGCCTCACCCGCTGAGTTTCCAGAAGGGTCTCGACCCAAAACGTCACCTATTCCTTCGCTCCATAGATGCTGCCTCACCCGCTGAGTTCCTCCAGCATTTTTGTTCACCTTCGATTTTTCCAGCATCTGCAGTTCTTTCTTAAACATAGAGCTTTCAAATTAAATCATTTAGGTCCTGGATTGTTTTGGAGATATGGAGACATCGAACAACACGGCATGTGGGAATCCAATGGGGGGATATAAACCTGCTTCACTTGCTCTGCAGCCCTTTTTATTTTATTTTAGTTTAGTTTAGAGATACAGCGCGGAAACAGGCCCTTCGGCCCACCGGGTCCGCGCCGACCAGCGATCCCCGCACATCACACACTAGGGACAATTTACACCAAGCCAATTAACATACAAACCTGAGGGTCTTTGGAGTGTACGAGGAAACCGAAGATCTTGGAGAAAGGGGAGAACGCCAACACCACAGCTCTGGTCAAGAGAGCCCAGCAGCGACTTCACCCCCTCCGAAGACTACGGAAAGCAGGCCTCCCCACTACACACCTACGGACTTTTTACAGGGGGACTGTTGAGAGCACACTGACATACGGCATCACTTCCTGGTTCGGGAGCTGCAAGGCGTACGAACGGCACCAACTGGACAGGATAGTGAAGACCGCAAGCAGGATTATTGGTGCTCCACTCCCCTTCCTGCTGGACATATACAAGAAGAGATGCATCAACAGAGCCATCTCCATCATCAAAGACCCTTACCACCCATCGCATGACTTTTTCACCATCCTCCCATCTGGGAAGAGGTACAGGAGCATCAGCTGCAAAACCAGCAGGATGCTCCTCAGCTTCTTCCCACAGGCTATAAGACTGTTAAATGAACTTTCCCCCCTGCCAAGTATCGCGCACAAACACCCCGCTGCCGGTCGGAACGGCTGTTGAATGTTATTGAATGTTATTAGAGGGTTAAATTGTTCATGACATGTATTTTAACTTTAATTGCTATTTATTTTGTAACGAAAACTGAATGGACACTGGTCGAGAAACTTTTTTTTGTTTCCTCTGAGTATGCGAATACTCAGGAAATGATAATAAAGATTTACAATTACAATTACAATTACATGCAAACTCCGTAGAGACAGC
This sequence comes from Leucoraja erinaceus, assembly GCF_028641065.1. NCBI lineage: Eukaryota > Metazoa > Chordata > Chondrichthyes > Rajiformes > Rajidae > Leucoraja > Leucoraja erinaceus. Next base: position 2,501,289 of record NC_073396.1, read on the forward strand.
ACCCGTAGTCAGGATTGAACCCGGGTCTGCAAGCGCTGTAAAGCAGCAACTCTACCGCTCGCTGCGCCACTGTTCCACATCCTTCCCGGCATTATCTTAGCTGGGATGATAAACAGTGCACAGTCCATGCACACGATGCTACTGTACCAGCAGTCCATTAACCAACTGCCCGTAAAATGTTGCTGAGGTGGTGTTTTAGACAATATAAATATGTTCATTGTTCAATCCCATTAACTGTGTAAATTACCTTCACATCTCCAGCTTGTAAGACCATTCTCAATCACCTTGACTTAACGCCCGAGCACCTATTGCTTTGACGAGCTTTCAATGCGTTAGAAATGTTTGCAATATTAGAATTGAACTATAGAAGCGGGGTCAAGGAAAGGGCGTTCACGTTGATCGGTGGCCCAGGTTCCACTAATCTTCCCACCGCCACGCAAAGACGTGACAAGACACCGACAAGACGGACACCATTGTATGCAGATGCCGAGAAGTGTGCTCAGCTCTGTCTGAACAACTCCTAATCCTGTGTGTGGACTCAATGAGAAGAAGACTATAGAAGTGACTCTGTAGATAAGAGTTACTTGTCCCACCCCTGTCATTCCTCTTTCTCCCCCCCTCGCCCAGCAGAAGTCCAGGGTTCGATCCTTACTCTGCGTGCTGTCTGTGTGGAGTTTGCATGTTCTCCCTGTGACCACCTGGGCTTTCTCCTGAGGCTCCAGTTTCACCCCACATCCCAAAGACATGCAGCTCAGGTTTCCTAAGTGGGACAGGGGCATTAGTAGCACAGAGGAATGAGAAGAGAGGTCTCAACCTGGTGCCATTTGGCCTTTCCCTCCACAGTTTGCTGCCTGACCCGCTGAGTTCCTCCAGCACTTTGTGTGTTTTTCCTCAAGGTCCCAGCACCTGCAGTTCCCTGCGTCATCTGCTCACAATCGCTGCAGAACGATAAAGTGTTTTTGATTGAAAATGGGGAATGTCAATAAATTGCCCTCTGTTTTATTCAAAGCCTCGCATCTCCCATGAATTAAAAGTTGCATGAAGATTGGCTCATTTTGTATTCTGCGTATTAGCTCAAAGATGTTTTGCACATCATAAAATTAGCCTACTGCAGCGCTGAATCCCATTTTAACAACCTTGGTTTAATTAATTTAATTCATTGTGCATCTTTTATTCAATCTCTTGTCTTCCCGAAATGGAAATGAACAGATTCTAATATGAACAACATCTGTTAATGTTAATACTTGGAACGATTCAATAATGCCCGGAAAAATGCTCTAAATCTACTGGCAGATTAAAAAAAACAATGTCAGTATTCCACGCCTAACTCCGAGGCTCCTGATCACACTCAACACAACTCGCCCATGTGTGTGGGAAGGAACTGCAGATGCTGGATTAAACCGAAGATGGACACAAAGTGCTGGAGCAACTCAGCGGGTCTGGCAGCATCTCTGGAGAGAAGGGATGGGTGATGTTTGGGGCCGAGACCCTTCTTCAGACTGAGGGTCCGGGGAAAGAGAAACATCTGTGGAATTCTCTGCCTCAGAGGGCGGTGGAGGCCGGTTCTCTGGATGCTGTCAAGAGAGAGCTAGATAGGGCTCTTAAAAATAGCGGAGTCGGGGGATATGGGGAGAAGGCAGGAACGGGGTACTGATTGGGGATGATCAGCCATGATCACATTGAATGGCGGTGCTGGCTCGAAGGGCCGAATGGCCTGGTCCTGCACCTATTGTCTATTGTCTGTTGAGAGATATAGAAGGTGATGTCGGGAGATATGGAAGAAATGAATGAAAGATTTGCATAAAAGCAACAAAGATAAAGGCCTTTGTTAGCTAGGTGAAAACGAGTTACAAACAATGAGACTCAACTAGATGACTTTGAAGTTGGTACGACTTGGGTGAGGGAGGGATGGAGAGAGAGAGAGAGGGGAGATGCAAGGGTTACTTGATGTTGGAGAAAGCAAATGCTCTCTGTGGTAGACAAAAACGCTGGAGAAACTCAGCGGGTGCGGCAGCATCTATGGAGCGAAGAAAATAGGCAACGTTTCAGGCCCGAAACCCTTCTTCAGACCTAAGGAAATAGGCAAAGTTTCGGGCCGAAACCCAAAGGGTTTCGGCCCGAAACGTTGCCTATTTCCTTCGCTCCATAGATGCTGCCGCACCCGCTGAGTTTCTCCGGCGTTTTTGTCTACCTTGGATTTTCCAGCATCTGCAGTTCCTTCTTGAACAGATGCCCTCTGAGGACAAAGCGGGCACTTCAAGGATGTCCGCAAAACCTTGAAAACAATCTGAAGTCCTCACCAACCCGTGGGAATCCCTCATTCAAGGAGATTTGCAGGGCAAGGTTTTTTATATACATACAGAGGGTGTTCGGTGCCTGTGTGGGCAGTCGAGGCAGATACGTTGGGGGTTTATAAGAGGCTTTTAAGAGAAAATAGGGACATTTAGAGTGGCCCGGGTTCAATCCTGACTACGGGTGCTGTCTGTGCGGAGTTTGCACGTTCCCCCCGTGACCTGCGTGGGTTTTCTCTGTCTCCTCCGGTTTCTTCCCACACTCCAAAGACGTACAAAGAGATTCGGTAAAATTGTAAATTGTCCCAAGAGCGTGTAGCCTATTGTTGGTGTGCGGGGATCGCTGGTCGGTGCGGGCTCGGTGGGCCGAAGGGCCTGTTTCCAAGCTGTATCTCTGAACTAAACTAAAGACAACTCAATGGAGTAACTCAGCGGGTCAGGCAGCATCCGTGGAGAACATGGATAGGTGACGTTTCACAGAGTGCTGGAGTAACTCAGCAGGGTCAGGCAGCATCTATGGAGCTAAGGAAATAGGTAACGTTTCGGGTCGAAACCCTTCCGGGTTTCGGCCCGAAACGTTGCCTATTTCCAGAAGGGTTTCGACCCGAAACGTTGCCTATTTCCTTAGCTCCATAGATGCTGCTGCACCATAACTCAGTGGGTCAGGCAGCATCTGTGGAGAACATGGATGGGTGACGTTTCACAGAGTGCTGGAGTAACTCAGCAGGGTCAGGCAGCATCTGTGGAGAACATGGATAGGTGACGTTTCACAGAGTGCTGGAGTAACTCAGCCGGTCAGGCAGCATCTCTGGTTCAGTCTGAAGAAGGGTCTCGACCCATCCCTTCTCTCCAGAGATGCTGCCAGTCCCGCTGAGTTGCCCCAGCATTCTGTGTCTACCTTCGGTTTAAACCAGCATCTGCAGTTCCTTCCTGTGGTGGGGAGGTTGCAACCTGCACGTGGGTCCGCCCTGTTTCGAAGAACGCAAACAGCCCGGCGTGCAAAATCAAATAAGATCAAGTTGTCCAACAGCTTTAGGCTGCGCAGGCCATACGCAAGAAGAAGTACCTCCCTGCACTTCTCTCCCCCACCCCCCCCCCCCCCCCCCCCCCCCCCCCCCCCCAAACTTCCACAGGGCTGGTTCATTCAGACACTGAGAGTAAACGGCCTGTCCCACTTACTGATTCCTGGGATGTCAGGACTGTCTTATGAAGAAAGGCTGGATAGACTTGGTTTATACTCTCTAGAATTTAGAAGATTGAGAGGGGATCTTATAGAAACTTACAAAATTCTTAAGGGGTTGGACAGGCTAGATGCAGGAAGATTGTTCCCGATGTACGGGAAGTCCAGGACAAGGGGTCACAGCTTAAGGATAAGGGGGAAATCCTTTAAAACCGAGATGAGAAGAACTTTTTTCACACACAGAGTGGTGAATCTGTGGAACTCTCTGCCACAGAGGGTAGTTGAGGCCACCCAGTTCATTGGCTATATTTAAGGGGGAGTTAGATGTGGCCCTTGTGGCTAAGGGGATCAGGGGGTATGGAGAGAAGGCAGGTACGGGATACTGAGTTGGATGATCAGCCATGATCATATTGAATGGCGGTGCAGGCTCGAAGGGCCGAATGGCCTACTCCTGCACCTAATTTCTATGTTTCTATGTTTACGTGATTTTCTTCGGCGACCTGCTGCGACTATGACGGGTGCCGGCAAGTCGCCGAACAAAAGTCGCGCAAGTGGGACAGGCCCTTCAGTCTGCAGGTGTCAGCTGAAGAGATGTCAGGTGTCTACAACAGGTGACACGAGACAGGTAAACACACAAACGCACAAAGCTTTTTACCCACCGATCTGCTAAACGCCAGAAACTAAAAGGCGGTTTCATCCAGAAAGATTATCGCAGATCACAGCCAAAAGGTAAGGCTGTTTGGCAAGATTTCACTGGCTGCTTGCACTGATTATTTTTTAAACAGTGCTTTGTTTACAGAGGGTAGTATGTACCTGCACCTCTTCATTTACAAATTTACATTTACAAGTTTATTAAATTAGAAGATGATTGGTCACAAAGTCAAATGCGGTGCTGGCTCGAAGGGCCGAATGGCCTACTCCTGCACCTATTGTCTATTGCCAATGAGACGGATGGGGAAAAAAAGGTGTTGGAATTAGCGGGTCAGGCAGCATCTGTGGAGAACATGGATAGGTGACGTTTCACAGAGTGCTGGAGTAACTCAGCGGGTGCAGCAGCATCTATGGAGCTAAGGAAATAGGCAACGTTTCGGGCCGAAACCCGGAAGGGTTTCGGCCTGAAACGTTGCCTATTTCCATAAGGATTTCGGCCCCGAAACGTTGCCTATTTCCATAAGGATTTCGGCCCCGAAACGTTGCCTATTTCCTTCGCTCCATAGATGCTGCTGCACCATAACTCAGCGGGTCAGGCAGCATCTGTTGAGAACATGGATAGGTGACGTTTCAAGAGACAATAGGTGCAGGAGTAGGCCATTCGGCCCTTCGAGCCAGCACCGCCATTCAATGTGATCGTGGCTGATAATCCACAATCAGTACCCCGTTCCTGCCTTCTCCCCACACAGAGAGTGGTGAATTTGTGGAATTCTCTGCCACTGAAGGTAGTTGAGGCCAGTCCATTGGCTATATTTAAGAGGGAGTTAGATGTGGCCCTTGTGGCTAAAGGGATCAGGGGGTATGGAGAGAAGGCAGGGATGGGATACTGAGTTGGATGATCAGCCATGATCACATTGAATGGCGGTGCAGGCTCGAAGGGCCGAATGGCCTACTCCTGCACCTCTCTTCTATGTTTCTATGTTTCTATATCCCCAGACTCCGCTATTTTTAAGAGCCATATCCAGCTCTCTCTTGAAAGCATCCAGAGAACCTGCCTCCACCGTTGGAGTAACTCAACGGGTCAGGCAGCATCTGTGGAGAACATGGATAGGTGACGTTTCACAGAGTGCTGGAGTAACTCAGCGGGTCAGGCAGCATCTGTGGAGAACATGGATAGGTGACGTTTCACAGAGTGCTGGAGTTACTCAGCGGGTCAGGCAGCATCTGTGGAGAACATGGATAGGTGACGTTTCACAGAGTGCTGGAGTAACTCAGCGGGTCAGGCAGCATCTGTGGAGAACATGGATAGGTGACATTTCACAGAGTGCTGGAGTTACTCAGCGGGTCAGGCAGCATCTGTGGAGAACATGGATAGGTGACGTTTCACAGAGTGCTGGAGTAACTCAGCGGGTGCAGCAGCATCTATGGAGCTAAGGAAATAGGTAACGTTTCGGGTCGAAACCCTTCCGGGTTTCGGCCCGAAACGTTGCCTATTTCCCGAAGGGTTTCGGCCCGAAACGTTGCCTATTTCCTTCGCTCCATAGAAATTTTTTTTAGAAATTAGGTGCAAGAGTAGGCCATTCGGCCCTTCCATAGATGCTGCTGCACCGTAACTCAGCGGGTCAGGCAGCATCTGTGGAGAACATGGATAGGTGACGTTTCACAGAGTGCTGGAGTAACTCAGCGGTTCAGGCAGCATCTGTGGCATTATTATCTTATGGAGGAGTAAAGCTTTTTTGTTGCGCGCTATCCAGTCCGTGAAAAGACTACATATGATTACAATCGAGCCGTCCACAGTGTGCAGATACATGATAAAGGGAATGAAAGGATGAGGGAATAACGCTTGGTGCAAGAGTCCGATTATCGACAGTCCGAGGGTCTCCAGTGAGGTAGATAGTAGCTCAGGGCCACTCTCTAGTTGGTGATAGAATGATTCTGTTGCCTGATAACAGCTAGGAAGCATGGTATCCAGTCCAATCCCACTGTAGATGAGGGCAATAGAACAGCACGCGGAGAGTCACCATGTTCCGGTGTTTAAATAAGCTGTTTCATGTTAGAGGTATAAAAATAGACATAAATAGTGAATAAATTAATGTGTTGGCACCGACCAACTTCAAGACTTTGAGTCCAGATTTAGGGACAGTTTCTCCCCAGCTGTTATCAGGCAATTTAATCATTCTACCACAACCAGAGAGCGGTCCTGAACTACTATCTGCCTCATTGGTGATCCCCGGACCATCCTTGATCAGACAACAGGAGGTGCAACTCCAGAGCAAATAAAATCATGGGAGACCCCTTCCACCCCTGCAACGGACTGTTCCAGCTGCTACGGTCAGGCAAACGCCTCCGTTGCCATGCGGTGAGAACGGAGAGGTTGAGAAGGAGTTTCTTCCCAGAGGCAATTCGGACTGTAAACGCCCATCTCACCAGGGACTAACTCTACTGAACGTTTTTCCTTCCATTATTTATTATGTAAAATAATATGTGTGTTATGATTGTGTTTATAGTTTGTTTGGTTGTTTGTCTTTTGCACAAAAGTCCACGAGCATTGCCACTTTCATTTCACTGCACATCTCGTATGTGTATGTGACAAATAAAACTTGACTTGACTTGACTTGACTTAAGAAGGAACTGCAGATGCTGGAAAATCAAAGGTACACAAAAATGCTGGAGAAACTCAGCGGGTGCAGCAGCATCTATGGAGCGAAGGAATAGGTGACGTTTCGGGTCGAGACCCTTCTTCAGACTGATGTGGGGGAGGTGGGGGGGGGGGGGGGCAGGACGAAGAAAGGAAGAGGCGGAGACAGAGTTGGGAGGGGCAGGGGAAAGAGGGGAAAGAGGGAGAAAGCAGGGACTACCTGAAATTGTTGGTCAATGCTCATACCGCTGGGGTGTAAACTACCCAAGCAAAATATGAGGTGCTGCTCCTCCAATTTGCGGTGGGACTCACTCTGGCCATGGAGGAGGCCCAGGACAGAAAGGTCCTACACATACAAGGAATTTGCCTTTGTGCTCTGCTCGCAAGTACCAACATGATATACAGTAGACAATTAAAAGTAAAACATTATAATTAACAGCAAGAGGAGGCTACAGATTTTTGGTTATTGAGTAGAGCTACTGCTCGTGGGGAAAAAAGCTGTTTTTATGTCTGGCTGTGGCAGCTTTGACAGTCCGGACTCGCCTTCCAGAGGGAAGTGATTGAAAGTGTTTGTGGCCAGGGTGAGAGGGGTCAGAGATGATCTTGCCCGCTCGCTTCCTGGCCCTTGCAGTGTACAGTTCGTCGATGGGGGAGGGGGAAGGTTGCAGCCAACAACCTTCTCAGCTGATCATTTACGAAGCAATTCAGATATCAGCTTTGGATCGCTGCTGGGTGCGTGATTACCAAAGTGGTCTCGGCTTTAGCACCAGAAATATGCTGAAAATAGCCCTATTCTGTGGGTCAGGTGAACTAGCCAGACAGAACTCATTTCCCCAGTGGTTTGATGGTGTGAAATCCCAGGAGACCAATGAGAGTCTAATAGCCAGGAGAAAAACCTGATCGAGAAACAAAATAACAAAGCACGCATAGGCTGCCTGTTACTCATCATAATGCCAGAAGCTTAAAGTGAAAGATTGGGCGGCAGAGAATGGAGAGAGATGTAGAACACTGTGCAAAACGGAGCAGAGAAGGAAAGAAATGTCTCGACTTAAACCCAAGATTAAATCAAGGGAGGCGACTGATTAATGGAATGAACAGGGGCGACTGACAACATCAAATCTCTTCACGGCACGGTGGTGCAGTGGGTAGAGTTGCTGCCTCACAGCGCCAGAGACCCGGGTTTGATCCTGATCACGGGTACTGTCTGTCTGTGTGGAGTTTGCACGTTCTCCCTGTGACCACGTGGGTTTTCTCCTGGTGCTCCGGTTTCCTCTCACATCATCGAAGACGTGCGGATTTGCAGGTTGATCGGCCCTCTGTAAATGTTCGCGAGTGCGTAGGGAGTGGGGATGGGAAAGTGGGATAAAGTAGAACTAGTTGATGGCTGGTGTGGGCTAGGTGGGCCGAAGGGCCTGTTTCCACGCTGCATCTCTGTGGCCCCACACACCAATCTCTGCCGTTCCTTGCGTCTCTGAATTCAGATTAATCTAATAATCAACAACACAATAATAAACACCGCGCGGACCAGCGATCACCCCGTACACTAGCACTGTCCGACACGCTGGGGGCAATTCACAATTTGTTACCTCGTCGGCAGGTAAGTGGCTAATTTAAAATGTACTTGGTGTAGGTTGCGGAAAGAGACTTGTGGAGGTCAAGGGGGGTAGGACAGGAAATAGGTTCAAAGTGGGGGGGCAAAGAGCAGATGAGTGTGAATGTATGAATGATTGAATGAATGATGAATGAATGAATGAATTGAATGAATGATTGAATAAATGAATGGATGAATGAATGAATGATGAATGATTGAATGTATGAATGAATGTATGATTGGATGAATGAATGCATGATGAATGAATGTATGAATGCATGTATGAATGCATGAATGAATGAATATTTTATTGTCACATGTAACAATTCACAGTGAGATTCTTTGCTTGCTCACTTTGCCATGGTATACAAATAGTCGCCACATAAAGGGCACTGACAACGTTTTCAAATTATCTGCGCCAGGTCCCCCTTTGTTTCCCCCCCCCTCCCCCCCCTCCCCCCCCCCCCCTCCCCCTCCCCCTCCCCCTACACTCTCCACCCCCTCCTCCTCACGACAATTCCCCCACATTCTCCTCCGTCACCCACGTAAACCAATCCTCGACCGCCGACCCCGACCGGCGCCTCTTCGACTGCCTCGCCGACCTGCTGGACGATCGGCGATCACAAGACGGCCCAAAGCGTTGCTGGTCCTTGTTTCGACATTGTATTGTGTTTCTCGTCCCGATAGGGCTCTTAAAGATAGCGGAGTCAGGGGATACGGGGAGAAGGCAGGAACGGGGTACTGATTGTGGATGATCAGCCATGATCACATTGAATGGCGGTGCTGGCTCGAAGGGGCCGAATGGCCGACTCCTGCACCCGTTGCCTATTGCCTTGCCGCTGACTGGTTAGCACGTAGCAAAAAGCTTTCCCCTGTACCTCCGTACACGTGACAATAAACTAAACTGAACTGAGATGTTTGGAGGTGCAGCGTAGACTCTATTAGCTGGATTGCCTCTCTATCTACCACGGAGGATAATATGAGAACAAGAAAGTATTCAAAACTGAGCTTTGGAAATAGATGTCCCTGGAGTTCAAACTAAATAGCAGTGAAAACCGACAGCAGAATGATTCAGTGTTGGAACTCTGTGTTTTCTTAGCACATAAACAACTTGTTGACACACTTCACAACCTGATATCACAGCTCGCTGAAGTCAATCGCTATGCTTTCATTGATATTATCAGCCTTCCCTCCATTCACATTAGTTCGTCTAATAAGTAAGAGCATGTCGAATGCAGCAGTCGCTAACACAGATTTGCCTTCACGGTTTAGATGTTATCAGGAGTACTCATATCAAATTGTCCAGGAGGCTTGTGGTGTTCTGGTGCAGAAATATAGATGAGTTCTCCTGGAAATTGACTTGGTAGCTTTAACATAATGTCGTACATTGTTGAAAGTTTAGCCTCGTGACAGGAATGTCAACTACAAGAACTCATCTCCTGCGTCTATTTATTCCTGCTGATCGACGTCAATACAAAGGAAATTATAGCTTGTGCTATAACTCAGCGGGTCAGGCAGCATCTGTGGAGAACATGGATAGGTGACGTTTCACAGAGTGCTGGAGTAACTCAGCGGGTGCAGCAGCATCTATGGAGCTAAGGAAATAGGCAACGTTTCGGTCCGAAACCCGGAAGGGTTTCGGCCTGAAACGTTGCCTATTTCCATAAGGATTTCGGCCCCGAAACGTTGCCTATTTCCTTCGCTCCATAGATGCTGCTGCACCATAACTCAGTGGGTCAGGCAGCATCTGTGGAGAACATGGATAGGTGACGTTTCACAGAGTGCTGGAGTAACTCAGCGGGTCAGGCAGCATCTGTGGAGAACATGGATAGGTGATGTTTCACAGAGTGCTGGAGTTACTCAGCGGGTGCAGCAGCATCTATGGAGCTAAGGAAATAGGTAACATTTCGGGCCGAAACCCAGAAGGGTTTCAACCCGAAACGTTACCTATTTCCTTAGCTTGTGCTGGATCACGCGTAAATATAAATAGAACATAGAACAGTAGAGAACAGGAACAGGCCCTTTGGCCCACAATGTTCGTGCTAACCACGATGCCAAGTTAAACTGATCTCCTCTGCCTGCAGGTGATCCATATCCCTCCATTCCCTGTATATCCACGTGCCTGTCCGAAACCCCAGACACATCAATGGTTGAGCATATATTATTTCATTCACAGAGTACCATGTTTGTATAGTATACACAGTGTCAATAGACAATAGACAATAGGTGCAGGAGTAGAGGCCATTCGGCCCTTCCAGCCAGCACCGCCATTCAATGTGATCACGGCTGATCATCCCCAATCAGTACCCCGTTCCTGCCTTCTCCCCATATCCCCTGACTCCACTATCTTTAAGAGCCCTATCTAGCTCTCTCTTGAAGGCATCCAGAGAACCCGCCTCCACCGCCCTCTGAGGCAGAGAATTCCACAGACTCACCACTCTCTGTGTGAAAAAGTGTTTCCTCATCTCTGTTCTAAATGGCTTACCCCTTATTCTTAAACTGTGGCCCTGGTTCTGGACTCCCCCAACATCGGGAACATGTTTCCTGCCTCTAGCGTGTCCAAACCCTTAATAATCTTATACGTTTCAATGAGATAACCTCTCATCCTTCTAAATTCCAGAGTGTACAAGCCCACTGAGGCAGAGAATTCCACAGACTCACCACTCTCGGCGAGAAAAAGTGTTTCCTCGACTCCGTTCTAAATGTCTTACCCCTTATTCTTAAACTGTGTGGCCCCTGGTTCTGGACTCCCCCAACATCGGGAACATGTTTCCTGCCTCTAGCGTGTCCAAACCCTTAACAATCTTATATGTTTCACACACACACACACACACACACACACATATAGACACAAAATGTTGAGGTAACTCAGCGGGTCAGGCAGCATCTCTGGAGAGAAGGAATGGGTGATGTTTCGGGTCGAGACCCTCCTTCAGACTGGCCCGTTACCCATTTCTTCTCCCACATGGACATTATGCGACTAGTTTAGATGGGGCACCTTGCTCGGCATGGACAGGTTGGGCCGAAGGGCCTGTTTCCGTGCAGTCTGACTCTGGGATTCTATGACTACTGCTGGAGAACAGGGAGCACCTTGATGGGGAACGCAGCAAGCAGGTGGGCTGTCCAAACACACAGCTATCACCTGCACTAGCGTCTGTGTTATTAAGCTGGGCGACGCGCGGCCCTAATGCACTTTGCTGGAGAATGGATAACCAATTTAGAGACTATTAAAGTCCAGTAAATAGCAGAAAGAAAGGAGACAAAATATCCAAAGGAATTGTGCATTGTTGATCAATGTTTAAATGCCAGGGCAAGGACATGAAGTAAATTGCTCTCGAGTAGACAGATGTCAAATAACTATGCGTGCTTTGTCTCAGATTAATCAGGATCTAACGAGCATGAAAGATAACATAAATTTTGAGCTAACGACAGAAGAGGCTACATTTATTGTTCAGCCTGGTTTAAACAATGCCAGCGAGCAGGCAGAGCAACATACAGTGCCACTACCCATGCTCCAGCAACTGGTGGGCCGACTCCTGCCAACATCATGAGAGCGCCCCAACCAGTCTGAAGAATAGACAATGGACAATAGGTGCAGGAGTAGAGGCCATTCGGCCCTTCCAGCCAGCACCGCCATTCAATGTGATCATGGTTGATCATCCACAATCAGTACCCCGTTCCTGCCTTCTCCCCATATCCCCTGACTCCGCTATCTTTAAGAGCCCTATCCAGCTCTCTCTTGAAAGTTTCCAGAGAACCGGCCTCCACCAGCAGAGAATTCCACAGACTCACAACTCTCTGGGTGAAAAAATGTTTCCTCGTCTCCGTTCTAAATGGCTTACCCCTTATTCTTAAACTGTGTGTGGCCCCTGGTTCTGGACTCCCCCAACATCGGGAACATGTTTCCTGCCTCTAGCGTGTCCAAACCCTTAATAATCTTATATGTTTCAATGAGATCCAATAAGAAGGGTCTCGACCCGAAACATCACCCATTCCATCTCTCCAGAGACGCTGCCTGTCCCGCTGAGTTACTCCAGCCTTTTAAATGGCAGAGTAGACTCGATGGGCCGAATGGCTGCTGATATGACATATTAACGTAAGCTTATGAATTCACCCATCTATGGGATGTTAAAAGAAACCAGAGCTGCCGGAGGAAACCCACACAGTCACAGCGAGAACGTGCAAACTCCACACGAACAGCCACAGATGGTCAGGATGGAAGCTGGGGCTCTGGCGCTGTGGGGCATCAGTTCTACCCGCTGCACCGCTGCACTGTGCCGCTCTTGTTTGAGAATGGAACTTGGGGTGGAGTCACAAGGAACTGCAGATGCTGTTTTACAAAGAAAAGCACAGAGTGCTGGAGTAACAGTGCAGTCAGGCAGCATCTGTGGAGAACATGGATAGGTGACGTTTCACAGAGTGCTGGAGTAACTCAGCGGGTCAGGCAGCATCTGTGGAGAACATGGATAGGTGACGTTTCACAGAGTGCTGGAGTAACTCAGCGGGTGCAGCAGCATCTGTGGAGCTATGGAAATAGGCAACGTTTCGGGCCGAAACCCTTCCGGGTTTCGGCCCGAAACGTTGCCTATTTCCAGAAGGGTTTCGGCACGAAACGTTGTCTATTTCCTTCGCTCCATAGATGCTGCTGCACCATAACTCAGCGGGTCAGGCAGCATCTGTGGAGAACATGGATAGGTGATGTTTCACAGAGTGCTGGAGTAACTCAGCGGGTCAGGCAGCATCGAGCTGGGTCTCCGGCGTTGCAAGCGCTGTATTAGGCAGCAACTACCGCTGTACCACCCTTATAACTATAACTTTAGAACTCTATACACCTCAACAGCAGCGAGAGTCCGCACTGACCTCTGCGTGCTGGTACCATATGCCACGCTGCTTCGAGTGGTCCCAAGCCTGAGTTTTGTTCCAATGCCAGTTCTGGTCTGTCAAGAATGGGAAAGATGAGCGTAATGTTCTGCTGCTCCTTCCCACTCTGGGCACAGTTACTGATGCACACTCACCTGCACTCTCACAAGCTTGGTGTTGGCAGCTCACTGCTGCGATCCCGCTAGCTGCAGGTTTGCTACACAGTGGTGGATATGTCCACTTCAAGGGCAAAGGGAGAGCCGCATGCAGAATGTGCAGCTAGGAACCGCAGATGCTGGTTTAAGCCGAAGACAGACACAAAATACTGGAGCGACTCAGCGGAACAGGCAGATTGAAGAGGGGTCTTGAGCCGAAACGTCACCCATTCCTTCTCTCCAGAGACGCTGCCCGTCCCGCTGAGTTACTCCAGCATTTTGTGTCTACCTATGGAAAGATAGGATATGTGAACATTGACCTCTAACTTCTTGCTACGATACGATACATATCCCCTGATTCCGCTCTTAAAGATAGCGGAGTCAGGGGATATGGGGAGAAGGCAGGAACTGGGTACTGATTGGGGATGATCAGCCATGATCACATTGCATGGCGGTGCTGGCTTGAAGGGCTGAATGGCCTCTACTCCTGCACCTGTTGTCTATTGATACGATACGATAGAACTTTATTTACCCCAGGAGGGGAATTGGACAGGTACATGGATAGGACAGGTTTGGAGGGAGCCACATGGGGAGAAGGTACAAACTCCGTACAGGCAGCACCCGTAGCCAGGATCGAACCCGGGTCACAGGCGCTGTGAGCGCTGCAAAGCAGCAACTCTACCGCTGCGCCACCGTGCCGCCCCACATGAAGTTGCAGCCGCAAGCCCCTAGTTGCATTCCCATGTTCCCTACTTATCTTATCTTTAGATATTCCAGCGTACCCTAAAAACAACAGCGTTGGACCTGTCCCCGCCTCATCCGTCTCGAAATTGCGGAGACATGGAAGTGCAGCTGCTGGAATCTTGAAAATAAAAAACGTCAAAGTTCTGGAGGAACTCAGCGGGGCAGGCAGCGTCTGTGGAGGGAATGGGAGGTCCTGACTCAAGATTCCAGCACCTACAGTTCCGTGTGTCTGCCTTGTCCGCCCTGTCCCACCTACGCAACTTTTTCGGCGACTTGCCGGCACCCGTCATTACAGGTCGGCGAAAATGTTCAACGTGTCGAAAATCCAGCGGCGACCAGAACAAGGTACGACTCTTTGGGCGACTACTCACGTCCATACAGGCTTCACCCCGCGACATGTCGCCTGTACGGTCGTGAGTCGTCTCCTCAGTCGCCCAAAGGGACGTAGAGTCTTTCTGGTCACCGCTGGATTCTCAATGTGTTGACGGAAAAAGTCGCGTAAGTGGGACATTTCCTTCTGGTTCCTGCATCTCACCAAATTCTACCACGCCAATGATCAGCGCTCTGACTTACGGCCATTCCAATGATGACCTGCTACTCCCTCATCATGTATCTGTACACTGAAAAAACGGATGGATTGTCATCATGTATTGTCTTTCTGCTGACTGGTTAGCGCGCGACAAAAGCTCTTCACAGCCACGTGACAATAAACTAAACTGAAGTGAATTGGGGCATGGGACCAGAATTAGGGACCATTCGGCCCAACGAGACTGCTTCAGACTGAAACTAAGTGGAGGCGGGGAGGGGGAAAGACCAGGAAAAATCAGGGCTGCCGACAGATGACCTTGGTAGGCCAATTAGAACGGTAGGAAGAGTCATGGTTGAATGGCGGAGTAGTATCAATGGGCCGAATGGCCTAATTAGAGTAATAAAATCATAGCATGGAAACAGGCCCTTCGGCCCAACTTGCCCACACCGGCCAACATGTCCCATCTACACTAGTCCCACCTTCCTGCGTTTGGTCCATATCCCTCCAAACCTGTCCTATCCGTGTACCTGTCTAAATTAGATTGAGCTCTAGGGGCTAGTGGAGTCAAGGGATATGGGGAGAAGGCAGGCACGGGTTATTGATAGGGGACGATCAGCCATGATCACAATGAATGGCGGTGCAAGCTCGTAGGGCCGAATGGCCTCCTCCAGCACCTATTTTCTATGTTTCTATGTTTCTTAACCAGCCTCGATGATCTCCTCTGGAAGCTCGTACCATACACCCACCCCCTGTTCCCCTGGGACACTAATGATATCAAGATGATCACATCATTGTGAGCTGTGGAACTGGTTAATAGACTGGGGTGGAGGGGGGGGGGGGGGGGGGGGGGGGGGGGGCAAGGTGGGAGGGGTTTTAGAAGAAGTTACGTAAAATTAGAAAATTCAATATCCATACCGCTGAGCTGTAAACTACCCAAGCAGCAGAGATACAGCCCGGAAACAGGCCCTTCAGCCCATCGAGTCCGCACTGACCAGCGATCCCCGCACACTAACACCATCCTACACACACTAGGGGACAATTTACACTTACACCAAGCCAATTAACCTACAAACCTGTACGCCATTGGAGTGTGGGAGGAAACTGAAGATCTCGGAGAAAACCCACTCAGGTCACGGGGAGAACATGCAAACTCCGTACAGACAGCGCCCGTAGTCGGGATCGAACCCAAGGCAGCAACTCTACAGCTGCGCCACTGTGTTGCCCTGTTTCATGTAAGAAGCTAAAAAAAAGACATCCCGGGTGTAAAAGCACAGTCTGAAGAAGGGTCTCGACCCGAAACGTCAACCATTCCTTCTCTCCAGAGATGCTGCCTGCCCCGCCGTGTCTCCCTTCGAACTGAACTAAACGCTTAAAAAAACCACGAGTTTTCCAAATGCTGACATCGATAAAATCATTCTCACTCTTTAGAGGGAGACACAAATGCTGGAGAAACTCAGCGGGCGAGGCAGCATCTATGGAGCGAAGGAATAGGCGACGTTTCGGGTCGAGACCCTTCTGGAAACTCAGCGGGTGAGGCAGCATCTATGGAGCGAAGGAATAGGTGACGTTTCGGGTTGAGACCCTTCTGGAAACTCAGCGGGTGAGGCAGCATCTATGGAGCGAAGGAATAGGCGACGTTTCGGGTCGAGACCCTTCCGGGTCTCAACCCGAAACGTCGCCTATTCCTTCGCTCCATAGATGCTACCTCACCCGCTGAGTTTCTGGAAGGATCTCGACCCGAAACGTCGCCTTGATTTTTGACCCAGGGAGGGTCACGCTGTAAATATTAAACACGGGAACAAAATTGACGGGAAAGTGCGGCTACAACATTTCCAACCATGTAGGCCGTGCATTAGGGAGTGAATCACAAATGTTGAACCAACTGTAAGTACACCACAAACCCTCTTTGGCCTATTTTATAAAGTGGCCATAATTGCTACTCCAACTAGATCATTAAATTACCTCTGCCTAATCTCTATACGCAGTGGTTCCCTCCGTACTTGACTAAGAATAGAAACCTCACCTGAAATTGATCCACAGAAGCATTCTTTATACATTCTAAGCGGGTTTCAAATTTGTTCCATCTGGTCAATAGACAACAGACAATAGACAATAGGCGCAGGAGTAGAGGCCATTCGGCCCTTCGAGCCAGCACCGCCATTCAATGTTATCATGGCTGATCATCCCCAATCAGTACCCCGTTCCTGCCTTCTCCCCATATCCCCTGACTCCACTATCTTTAAAAGCCCTATCCTAACTCTCTCTTGAAAGTATCCAGAGAATTGGCCTCCACCGCCCTCTGAGGCAGAGAATTCCACAGACTCACAACTCTCTGCGTGAGAAAAAGTGTTTCCTCGCCTCCGTTCTAAACGGCTGACCCCTTATTCTGTTCCTCAGGAGATACAAGGAAAACTGCAGATGCTGGTTCGCAAAAAAAAAAGACACAAAGCGCTGGAGTAACTCAGTGGCTCAGGCGGCATCGCTGGAGAACATGGTTAGGTGACGTTTTGGGCCGGGACCCCTTCATCAGGCTCAAGAAAAAGGGTAGACACACAATGCTGGAGTAACTCAGCGGGACAGGCAGCATCTCTGGAGAGAAGGAATGGGTGACGTTTCGGGTCGAGACCCTTCTTCAGACAGATGTCAGGGGATTGGGTGGGACTGAGATAGAATATGGTCGGAGACAGTAAGACTGGCGGGAGATCTGGGAAGGGGGAGGGGATGGGGAGAGAGGGAAAGCAAGGGCTATCTGAAGTTAGATAAGTCAATGTTCATACCGCTGAGGTGTGAAGGTCAACAAAAAGGATTCAGACCCGAAACGTCACCTATCCATGTTCTCCACAGATGCTGCCTGGCCCGCTGGGTTACTACTCTGTGAAACGCACCTATCTATGTTCTCGACAGATGCTGCCTGACGTTTCTGGTTACGAAACACTCTGTGAAACGTCACCTATCCATGTTCTCCACAGATGCTGCGAAACCCGCTGAGTTTCGTGCCGAAACGCATCTATGGAGCTTAGGAAATCCAACGATTCGGGTCGAAACCCTTCTGGAAATAGGCAACGTTTCGGCCCGAAACGTTGCCTATTTCCTTAGCTCCATAGATGCTGCTTTACCCACTGAGTTACTCCAGCACTCAGTGAAACGTCACCTATCCATGTTCTCCACAGATGCTGCCTGACCCGCTGAGTTTCTCCAGCACTCTGTGAAACGTTACCTATCCATGTTCTCCACAGATGCTGCCTGACCCGCTGAGTTACTCCAGCATTTGTGTTTTTCCATAAATAGACACTAAATGCTGAAGTAACTCAGCCGGACAGGCAGCATCTCTGGAGAGAAGGAATGGGCGATATTTTGGGGTCGAGACCCTCCTTCAGACCTGAAACGTCACCCATTCCTTCTCTCCAGAGATGCTGCCTGAGTCGCTGAGTTACTCCAGAATTTTGTGTCTGTCTTCGGTTTAAACCAGCATCTGCAGTTCCATCTTACCACACTTGTGCCTTTCCATATGGTTTTGCACAGGTTCACACTTCTAACGTATAACCAGTTCTAACGTGTCAGGATCGAACCCGGGTCTCTGGCGCTATGACGCAGTGGATGAGAGTGGGATAACAGGGAAATGGTGATCGATGGCCAGCACCGACCCAGTGGGCCGAAGGGCCTGAGGGAGTGGAGCCCCTGGGCTTGTACACTCTGGAATTTAGAAGGATGAGAGGGCATCTTATTAAAACATATAAGATTGCTAAGGGTTTGGACACGCTAGAGGCAGGAAACATGTTCCTGATGTTGGGGGAGTCCAGAACCAGGGGCCACACACAGTTTAAGAATAAGGTGTAAGCCATTTAGAACGGAGACGAGGAAACACTTTTTCACACAGAGAGTGGTGAGTCTGTGGAATTCTCTGCCTCAGAGGGTGGTGGAGGCCGGTTCTCTGGATACTTTCAAGAGAGAGCTAGATCGGGCTCTTTAAGATAGCGGAGTCAGGGGATATGGGGAGAAGGCAGGAACGGGGTACTGATTGGGGATGATCAGCCATGATCACATTGAATGGCGGTGCTGGCTGGAAGGGCTGAATGGCCTCCTCCTGCACCTATTGTCTATTGTCTTAGCGGGTCCCGACCCAAATCAATTGATTTAAACTTTCTTCCTGCATACTGAACAGCTCAGGGTGGTCTTCATAGACAGACGCATGTCTGGAGTGGGGGGTGGGGGGGGGTGAAGAGGGAGGGGGGGATCTAAAGGGGTTGTTGCCCAGGGTCAAGCTGGAGTGAGATCGTGTTGGATCGAGGAGGCAAAGCACAGGGGAGGTGTCAGATGAAAGATTCATCGAGTGGCACGACATTTGTTCGTGACACTGCAGCATGGAATCAATTGCTGGGATTGCTGTATCGATGCCAAGGGCAGCTCAACGTGTGGTCGGTCACCTGTGTAAACATCATCATTGAACAAGGTGGTGTCAGGATGTGAGCATTCCCGTCGCACTCTACACTGGGCGTATGTGTGTGGACCACTAACCATGTGCCTCTGATGCAGGAGCAACGAGAGATGTCACCCAGGTCCCACATCGAGGTGGGGGGGAGGGGGCAAGGGGTCTCGACCCCAAAACACCACCCAGTCCTTCCCTCCAGAGATGCTGCCAGTCCTGCTGAGTTACTCCGGCATTTAGTGACTGTTTTCGATGAAGGTGACATGATGTGGCCGTGTCTTCGGGTGTCACGGTGGTGCTCCGGTAGAGTCGCTGCCTCACAGCGCTGGAGACCCGGGTTCGATCCTGACTACGGGCGCTGTCTGTACGGAGTTTGCACGTTCTCTGCGTGACCTGCGTGGGTTTTCTCCGAGATCGTCGGTTTCCTCCCGCACTCCAAAGACGTACAGGTTTGTAGGTTAATTGGCTCGGTGTAAATGTAAAATCGACGTTTTTGTGCTTGGCTTCGCATACGGCACAGACATTGTGGGCTGAAGGGCCTTTTCCTGTGCTGTGCTATTCTAAAGAAAGATAAACTCATGCAGCTTCAAAACAGGCCCATGCCAACCAACATGTCCCACCTACACGAGTATTACCTGCCTGCGTTTGGCCCATATCCCTCTATATTTAACCTATCCATGTACCTGTCTAAATGTTACTTAAATTTTGGGATAGTCTCTGCCTGAACTACCTCCTCTCTGGAGAGAAGGAAAAGGTGACGTTTCGGGTCGAGACCCTTCTTCAGACTGATGTGGAGGTGGGGGGGAAGAAAGGAAGAGGTGGAGACAGTGGGCTGTGGGAGAGCTGGGAAGGGGAGGGGAAGGAGGGAGAAAGCAGGGACTACCTGAAATTGGAGAAGTCAATGTTCATACCGCTGGGGTGTACACTACCCAAGCAGAATTTGAGGTGCTGCTCCTCCAATTTGCAGTGGGACTCACTCAGGCCATGGAGGAGGCCCAGGACAGAAAGGTCAGGGATTGGGAATGGGAGGGGGAGTTGAAGTGCTGAGCCACCGGGAGATCAGGTTGGTTATTGCGAACCGAGCGGAGGTGTTGGGCAAAGCGATCGCCAAGCCTGCGCTTGGTCTCACCGATGTAGAGCAGCCGACACCTAGAGCAGCGGATGCAATAGATGAGGTTGGAGGAGATGCAGGTGAACCTCTGCCTCACCTGGAACGACTGCTTGGGTCCTTGGATGGAGTCGAGGGGGGGAGGTAAAGTGACAAGTGTAACACAAGTACAAATGACAAGTGCTAACACACTTTGGTTGGCGGCGCGGGTTGTCGGGGGTGGCCGGCCTCGGAGCGTGGGGAGCGGCGGTGACTCGCTGCTGCGACTCGACTCCTGGGGCTCGGAGGCTCCAGCAACGCAGCCGCAGGTCCGGTGAACTGGGACATCGGGAGCTCGCGGGTCCGGGGGGAGAGAGAGACCGCTTCCCGGAGCTCCCGCAACGCGATTTCTCCAGCCCGTGTCGCGGGGTTGGAACGACCCGGAGCGGGGTCGAACATCGCCCAGCGCGGCTTCATGGCCGTGGGACATTCCAGCGCCCGCCGGGGCCTCCAACATTGTGACTTTTAGACCGGGAGCGGGGCCGTAAATCGCCCGGCACGGCCTAAAATGGCCGTGGGACTCATCATCGCCCGCCTGGGGCTTGGACATCGGGAGAGACACGGAGAACAGGGGAGAGAAAAGACTTGCCTTCCATCACAGTGGGTCCACTGTGATGGATGTTTGTGTGAATTTAATTATGTGTATGTCTGTAAGACAGTGTCCTTGTTTGTATGGCTGTGGAAACAACATTTCGTTTGAGTCTCACTGGGGCTCAAATGATAATAAATTTGTATTGTATTGTATTGTATTGTATTGTACTGGTCTACAGGAAGGAACTGCTGATGATGGTTGAAACAAAAAGCCTCAACTACCTCCTCTGGCAGCTCGTTCCATACACCACTGCCCTCTGTGTGAAAAAGTTACCCCTCTTCACTAAGGACGACACAAACAATCTTGCTGATATTGTAGTGGCCAGAGGATCTGGGGTGACGGAGGAACTGAAGGAAATCCACATTAGGCAGGAAATGTTGTTCAAGAAGGAACTGCAGATGCTGGAAAATCGAAGGTACACAAAATTGCTGGAGAAACTCAGCGGGTGCAGCAGCATCTATGGAGCGAAAGAAATAGGCGACGTTTCGGGCCGAAACCCTGCTTCAGACTGATGATAGGAAATGGTGTTGGATAGATTGATGGGACTGAAGGCTGATAAATCCCCAGGACCTGATGGTCTGCATCCCATCTCTGATGCTGCCTGTCCCGCTGAGTTACTCCAGATTTTTGTGTCTATAGTCTGCACTGAAACTAGTTTCCCAATTATCCCCAAACATGGATCATTAGTTTATGTCAGACATTGTAAAACAACAGCTCACTCTGTCTCTCAGCTAATTTCATGTCCACACTGCCACTCCCACACTGATCTGCCGAGCTTCAATCATGTGCTGCTTGATCTAACATGTTTCTACAGCGAGAGCGCTCAAAACGTCCTGCATCAAACTGAATACTCCATCGCACATCTCAATTAAGTCAGTGAAATCTGTTTTGCCCTGAGCAGATCCATGCCCAGTCATACGATCATAAGATCATGAATGATAACAGCGGAATTAGGCCATTCGGCCCATCGTGTTTTCAAGAGAGAGTTAGATTTAGCTCTCAGGGGAAAAAGCAGGAACGGGGTACTGATCCTGGATGATCAGCCATGATCATATTGAATGGTGGTGCTGGCTCGAAGGGCCGAATGGCCTACTCCTGCACCTATTCTCTGTGTTTCTGTCTACTCCGCCATTCAATCATGGCTGATCTATCTCTCCCTCCTAACCCCATTCTCCTGCCTTCTCCCCGTAACCCCTGACACCCATACTAATCAACAATCTATCTATCTCTGCCTTAAAGTTTCTTATAGAAACTTACAAAATTCTTATAGAAACTTACAAAATTCTTACAAAATTCTTAAGGGGTTGGACAGGCTAGATGCAGGAAGATTGTTCCCGATGTTGGGGAAGTCCAGGACAAGGGGTCACAGCTTAAGGATAAGGGGGAAATCCTTTAAAACCGAGATGAGGAGAACTTTTTTCACACAGAGAGTGGTGAATCTCTGGAACTCTCTGCCACAGAGGGTAGTTGAGGCCAGTTCATTGGCTATATTTAAGAGGGAGTTAGATGTGGCCCTTGTGGCTAAGGGGATCAGAGGGTATGGAGAGAAGGCAGGTACGGGATACTGAGTTGGATGATCAGCCATGATCATATTGAATGGCGGTGCAGGCTCGAAGGTCCGAATGGCCTACACCCGCACTTATGTTTCTATGTTTCTCTAAGACTTTCACGGGTTCAAGGAACGAGCGTTCACATTGATCGCGGCCCCTGTCTCCACCAATCTATCCACCACCACCCCGCACAAGAAGCAACAAAACAGACACCATTGTATGCAGATGCCGAGAAATATGTCCAGCTCTGGCTCAACAACCTCTCGCCTTGTGACGTGGACTCAATAGGAAAACAATAGACAATAGACAATTCGGTAGGCCATTCGGCCCTTCGAGCCAGCACTGCCATTCAATGTGATCATGGCTGATCATCCCCAATCAGTACCCCGTTCCTGCCTTCTCCCCATACCCCTTGATTCCGTTAGCCCTAAGAGCTAAATCTAACTCTCTCTTGAAAACATCCAGTGAATCGGCCTCCACTGCCTTCTGTGGCAGAGAATTCCACAGATTCACAACTCTCTGGGTGAAGAGGTTTTTCCTCATCTCGGTCCGAAATGGCCTGCCCCTTATTCTTAAACTGTGTGACCCCTGGTTCTGGACTCCCCCAACATCGGGAACATTTTTCCTGCATCAAGATTAGATTAGATTAGATTTAGATCCATTATTTGTCATTCAGACCATTCGGTCTGAACGAAACGTTGTTGCCTGCAGCCATACATATAATAATAAACAACAAAACACACAATAGACACAAATTAACATCCACCACAGTGAGTTCACCAGGCACCTCCTCACTGTGATGGAGGCAAAAATCTTAGGGTTTTCCTTACTGTCTTTTCCTTCCTCATTCTCCCTCTGCGCTGAGGCGATATGTTGTTACCCCACCGGGCGATGGTAAGTCAGTCCCGCGGCTCAACCGAGCTCCGCGAACGGGCCGGTCCAAGCTCCGCGGCCCGGGGGTGGTCGAAGCTGCCGCCCTCCAGTCCAGCGGACGCAGCTGTTGCGGCAGGAGCTCCGGAAAACGGGCACCAGCCTGTGACCTGCGAGCTCCCGACGATGTCGTCCACTGGCCCGCGGCCGAGCCCCAGATTCATGACGCTGCCACCGGAGTGCCGTCTCAACCCCGAGTCGTGCCGCCCTCACCGGAGCGCCGTCTCAGCCCCGTGTCGTGGGAGGCAGAGACGGCGGGGGGGATACGACAGAAAGAGTCGCATTCCCCCGAAGGGAGAGACAGAAACAGAAAACCATGTTTCAGCCCCCCCCCCCCCCACACACAACACATAACCTAATAACCAAAAATTCCACTAAAACAAGACAAAAAAACAACAACAAAAAGTAAAGACAGACGGACTGCAGACGAGCCGCAGCCATTCAACAGCGACGCCACTTCCGGAGCCCTGTCCAATCCCTTAAGAATTCCTTCCCTTAAGACATCCTTCTCGAAGGCAGAGTCCAGAACCGGCCAACAATACTCCAGCTCGACAATAGAAACGTGTGCGAGTCTCGGGACACGGGACAAGGGACGTCGCACATCAATCACCTCCTCGTCCTGTTACATTTCCATGTCATTATCTTCTCAATGTATGAGGAGAAAACGCAATCATCGCCTGTTGGTTTTACTTGACTGCTAATTGTTCTCGGCTGATGCCTGAAAGTTCTATCAGAGGGGTTGAGAGGCAACATAACTGCTCTGCAAAAATGATATGAGATTGTGCCACCTGTATCCTTTAAGGGGGACAAAATTGCTGGAGGAACTCAGCGGGTGAGGCAGCATCTATGGAGCGAAGGAAATAGACGACGCTATCTTTAAGAGGTGGCAGAGCTGTGGCAGAGGCAGCAGCGAAGAGCCGCGGAGTTTGATCCGGCCCATTCTCGGAGTATGGTTGAGCCGCGGGATTTACCGTCACCCGGTGGGGTGACGACATCTGGAGCCTGAATCGCCTCGGCGCAGAGAGGGAGAACAAAGAGACAGAGACTTTAAGATTTTGCCTCCCACCACAGTGAGGAGGTGTTTGGTGAACTCACTGTGGTGGATGACTGCAGGGAAACAAAATTTCGTTCAGACCAAAAGGTCTGAATGACAATAAACAAATCTAATCTAAAAGCCCTATCTAGCTCTCTCTTGAAAGTATTCAGAGAACTGGCCTCCACCGCAGAGAATTCCACAGACTCACCACTCTCTGTGCGAAAAAGTGTTTCCTCGTTTCCGTTCTAAATGGCTTACCCCTTATTCTTAAACTGTGTGTGGCCCCTGGTTCTGGATTCCCCCAACATCGGGAACATGTTTCCTGCCTCTAGCGTGTCCAATCCCTTAATAATATTACATGTTTCAATGAGATACCCTCTCATCCTTCTAAACTCCAGAGTGTACAAGCCCAGCCGCTCCATTCTCTCAGCATATGACAGTCCCGCCATCCTGGGAATTAACCTGGTGAACCTACGCTGCACTCCCTCAATAGCAAGAATGTCCTTCCTCAAATTAGGGGGCCAAAACTGTGCACAAAGTGCCGAGTTCCTACAGCACTTTCTTTAGACTTTGGAGATGCAGTGCGGAAACAGGCCCTTCGGCCCACCGAGTCTGTGACTACCAGCGATCCCCCCCCCCCGTGCACTAACACTAACCTACTGAATTCCTACAATTTACAATTTTACACAAGTGAATTAACTTGTACGTCTTTGTAATGTGGAAGAAAACCAGGAGCACGAGAGACCTGGGTTTGATCCCGACTACGGATGCTGCCTGTATGCATAGCAAAAGGATTTGAGTATAGGAGCAGGGAGGTTCTACTGCAGTTGTACAGGGTCTTGGTGAGACCACACCTGGAGTATTGCATACAGTTTTGGTCTCCAAATCTGAGGAAGGACATTCTTGCCATAGAGGGAGTGCAGAGAAGGTTCACCAAACTGATTCCTGGGATGTCAGGACTGTCTTATGAAGAAAGACTGGATAGACTTGGTTTATACTCTCTAGAATTTAGGAGATTGAGAGGGGATCTTATAGAAACTTACAAAATTCTTAAGGGGTTGGACAGGCTAGATGCAGGAAGATTGCTCCCGATGTTGGGGAAGTCCAGGACAACGGGGGTCACAGCTTAAGGATAAGGGGGAAATCCTTTAAAACCGAGATGAGAAGAACTTTTTTCACACAGAGAGTGGTGAGTCTCTGGAACTCTCTGCCGCAGAGGGTAGTCGAGGCCACAGTTCATTGGCTATATTTAAGAGGGAGTTAGATGTGGCCCTTGTGGCTAAGGGGATCAGAGGGTATGGAGAGAAGGCAGGTATGGGATACTGAGTTGGATGATCAGCCATGATCATATTGAATGGCGGTGCAGGCTCGAAGGGCCGAATGGCCTCTACTCCAGCACCTAATTTCTATGTTTCTATGTATGGAGTTTACTCGTTCTCCCTGAGACCTGCATAGGTTTTCACTGTGTACTGTGGTTTCCTCCCACACTCCAAAGATGTTCGGGTTTGTAGGTTAATTGACTTCTGTAAAAATTGTCCCCAGTGTGTGTAGGATAGTGTTAGTGTGATGGTGGGATCGCTGGTCGGTTCGGACTCGAGGGGCCGAAGGGCCTGTTTCCACGCTGTGTCTCGGAACTAAACTAAACTAAACTCAGAGTATTCATCAACATACTGGGATCTCCCCAAATTGAATAAATATATGGGAAAGAAAAATTATGACAAAGCTATATAGAATGTTCCAGGATATAGTGCCTGGGATATACACAAAATGCTGGAGTAACTCAGCGGGACAGGCGGCATCTCTGGGGGGAAGGGAGACCCTTCTTCAGACTGAAACGTCACCCATTCCTTCTCTCCAGAGACGCTGAGCTCCTGTCCGGCTGAGTTACTCCAGCATTTTGTGTCTATCTTTGGTGTAAACCAGCATCTGCAGTTCCTTCCCTACACACATAGTACAGGCGAGTTGCTCTGGTTGTGGGACAGCACGGATGTGATGGGTCGAATGGCCTCTTTCTGTGCTGCACCCATTCTATGCTCAAACCAAGATGAGAAGAACTTTTTCACACAGAGAGTGGTGAATCTCTGGAACTCTCTGCCACAGAGGGTAGTTGAGGCCAGTTCATTGGCTATATTTAAGAGGGAGTTAGATGTGGCCCTTGTGGCTAAAGGGATCAGGGGGTATGGAGAGAAGGCAGGTACAGGATACTGAGTTGGATGATCAGCCATGATCATATTGAATGGTGGTGCAGGCTCGAAGGGCCGAATGGCCTACTCCTGCACCTAATTTCTATGTTTCTATGTTTCTAAACCAATCTACCTGGGGCGATGACACAGGTGTTCGACACGTTCCACTCAAGCAGGGTCTCGAAAAAACAATTATTGCAATTATCAGCCTTAAAAACAAAATGACAGAAAAAAAATCAGAATTTTAATTAAAATTGTTTGTGGGAATGAAAACAGTGGATTGTCTCGGCCTGGAACCTCTAGTGCATTTGCAATAAAAGAAAGCAAACACCGTGCAGCTGGCTACACGCTCAGTAAATGTGAGGAAAAGAATGAAGTGTTAAACATCAGAGGGTTCTAATTGCAACGCGCACTTCTTTAATTTTGACTGGAGGCGGTTTCATTCCAAGGAGAACGTTCTCTTTTAACAAACACTCATTTGTGTTCCAGTTCCCTCCAGCTAATCGAAAACAAACGCAGGCGGGGAAATAGGAGCCGGGGCGAGCATTTGGTTCGGTATTGGATCATCTCAGGTAGAAACACGACATTCCAACAACCCCCAACATCATAGGACATGGGACAGAGGGGAAAGAAGGCAGGGGACAACTCATTTGGTTTCCCATTCTCCAAAGAACGATATCTTATGCTATCTTGTAAAGCAACCCGAACATGGAACATGGAACATGGAACATAGATCACAGAAGATGGAACATTGAACATGGAACATGGGACATAGGACAGAATATTGAACATATATTACATGGAACATATAACATGGAACAGAACATGGAACATGGAACATAGGACAGAATATTGAATATAGAACATTGAACATAGAACATGGAATGTAACACGGAACATGGAACAGAACATAGAATATAGAATATAGAACATGGAACACAGAACATAGAAGATGGAACATTGAACATGGAACATAGAACATGGAACATAACACGGAACATGGAACATGGAACAGAACATAGAATATAGAACATGGAGAAGGCAGGAACGGGGTACCGATTAGGGACGATCAGCCATGATCACATCGAAGGGCCGAATGGCCTCTACTCCTGCACCTATTGTCTATTGTCTAAGTCTTCAGCGAGTCAACTCTAGAAGCGATAACAATGAGGGTCAAGATTGTGACTGTGATTAGCAATGAGAGACCTTCATATTTTGTTCATAAATTCATGTGATAGGAGCAGAATTAGGCCGTTCGGCCCATCAAGTCTACGCCTCCATTCAATCATGGCTGAACTATCTCTTCCTCCTATCCCCATTCTCCCGCCTTCTCCCCACTGGAAAAGAAATGGAGGCTATCCTTGCCCAGTCATACGATCATGAATGTTGGCAGCAGAATTGGGCCATTCGGCCCATCGGGTTTTCAAAAGGGAGTTAGATTTAGCTCTCAGGGTTAATGGAATCAAGGGATATGGGGAGAAAGCAGGAACGGGGTACTGATTCTGGATGATCAGCCATGGTCATATTGAATGGCGGTGCTGGCTCGAAGGGCCGAATGGCCTACTCCTGCACCTAGTCTCTATGTTTCTATCTACTCCGCCATTCAATCACGGCTGATCTATCTCTCCCTCCTAACCCCATTCTCCTGCCTTCTCCCTATAACCCCTGGCACCTGTACTAATCAAGAATCTATCTCTCTCTGCCTTAAAAAACATCCACTGACTTGGCCTCCACAGCTTCTGTGGCAATGAATTCCCCAGATTCACCACCCTCTGACTAAAGAAATTCCTCCTCATCTCCTTCCTAAAGGAACGTTCTTTAATTCTGATGCGTTAAGCTCTGGTCTAAGACTCTTCCACCAGTGGAAACATCTTCTCCACATCCATTGGTTTGGGGACAGTCCATCCAGGGCTGTAAGAACCTGCAGCGAATTGTGGACGCAGCCCAGACCATCACACAAACCAACCTCCCTTCCATTGACTCCATCGACACCTCACGCTGCCTCGGCAAGGCCAGCAGCATCATTAAGGACCAGTCTCACACCCCCGGCCACTCCCTCTTCTCCCCTCCCCCATCGGGCAAAAGGTTCAGAAGTGTGAAAACGCACACCTCCAGATTCAGGGACAGTTTCTTCCCGGCTGTTATCAGGCAACTGAACCATCCCACCACAACCAGAGAGTGGTCCTGAACTACTATCTACCTCTTTGATGCCCCTCGGACTATCCTTGACTGAGTTTTGCTGGCTTTACCTTGCACTAAACGTTATTCCCTTATCTACCCACAGTACACACTGTAAACGGATCGATTGTAATCATGTATTGTCTTTCCGCTGACTGGTTAGCACGCAACAAAATATTTTCACTGCACCTCGGTACACGTGACAATGGACTAAACTGATTTTAACTCGCGTGAAATGCAACCATAGAGGTGAACCTGAGCGTTTGGACCAGGAGGTTTTATAAGTATCAACGAAGAATTATTAATTCCAAGTGGAGATATTGTACTCCACAAGAACGTATCATAAATCATACATGGAATTTGCTCTCTCAAGATTCCGATTATGTCAGTACATTACAATAATGAGAGTTCACATACTACTGCAACCTGCATCGATTTTCAAACCTAATAATATCATTTTGCTTCATTTTGTACCAGTACATTCAATGATTACAGGTGACAAGTAAATGACAATGGACTCACCACTCCATAACAGGGCCACACTCAGGTGAATAGTCTGGGGCCACACAGTGGCGCAGAGGTACAGTCGCTGACTCACAGCGCCAGAGACCCAGGTTCGATACCGACCTCAGGTGCTGTCTGTACATTCTCCCTGTAACCTTGTGGGTTTTCTCCAGGTGCTCCGGTTACCTCCCACAATAGACAATAGACAATAGGTGCAGGAGTAGTGAATAGAGGAGACACGATGAACTGCAGATGCTGGGACCCTGAGCAAAACAAAAAAGTGCTGGAGGAACTCAGTGGGTCAGGCAGCATCTGTGGAGGGACAGTGCAGACAACGTTTCGGGTTGTGACCCTCCATCAATCTCTGATGCTGCCTGACCCGCTGAGACAATAGGTGCAGGAGTAGGCCATTCGGCCCTTCGAGCCAGCACCGCCATTCAATGTGATCATGGCTGATCATCCCCAATCAGTACCCCGTTCCAGCCTTCTCCCCATATCCCCTGACTCCGCTACCTTTAAGAGCCCTATCTAGTTCTCTCTTGAAAGTATCCAGAGAACCTGCCTCCACCGCCCTCTGAGGCAGAGAATTCCACAGACTCACAACTCTCTGCGTGAGAAAAAGTGTTTCCTCGCCTCCGTTCTAAACGGCTTACCCCTTATTCTGTTCCTAAGGGAGATACAAGGAAAACTGCAGATGCTGGTTCGCAAAAAAAAAAGACACAAAGCGCTGGAGTAACTCAGCGGCTCAGGCGGCATCGCTGGAGAACATGGTTAGGTGACGTTTTGGGCCGGGACCCCTTCATCAGGTTCAAGAAAAAGGGTAGACACGCCACTCTCTGTGAGAAAAAGACGCTCAGGTTTGTAGGTTAATTGGCTTCTGTTAGTTGTCCTTGGAGCGTGTAGGATAGAACTAGTGTATGTTGATCGCTGGTCGGTGTGGATTCGATGGGCCGAATGGCCTGTTTCCACACTATATCTCTAACCCAAACAGGAAATTTCATGTTGATAAATGATAGGAGCAGAATTAGGCCAATCGGCCCATCAAGTCTACTCCACCATTCAATCATGGCTGATCTATCTCTCCCTCCTATCCCCATTCTCCTGCCTTCTCCCCTCTGGAAAAGAAATGGGAGGCTATCCTTTTAAAAACAATCCCTTCAAAAGCAAATCTAAAAACCTAAAACCTAAAACCTAAAAACTTTGGCATTAAAGTTTGGTTGCAGCAATATGTGAAGAAATAAACTTTATTTAGAACGGAGACGAGGAAACACTTTTTCTCACAGAGAGTGGCGAGTCTGTGGAATTCTCTGCCTCAGAGGGCGGTGGAGGCCGGTTCTCTGGATGCTTTCAAGGGAGAGCTAGATAGGGCTCTTAAAAATAGCGGAGTCAGGGGATATGGGGGAAGAAGGCAGGAACGGGGTACTGATTGGGGATGATCAGCCATGATCACATTGAATGGCGGTGCTGGCTCAAAGGGCCGAATGGCCTACTCCTGCACCTATTGTCTATTGTCTATAAACTGTACTTTGATTTGCCAGCACTTGGTGATAAAGGCGAGGAGTTTAGAGAATGGATTCTAAATCAATTAATATTTAATTCTCCAGCAGTCCTCCTGTGAAATTCTACCTTTTGTCTGAAGGTTATTATTGTGACATTGACAACAAATGGACATACAAAGTCAACCCAAAAGTAAAGACAACTCCTTAACCACGAAATTAAAGAACTGGTAAGTGAGAACTGGTTAATTAGCGAAGGTTTTTAAAGTTAGGACATGGCCCCTTGACCCACAGTGTCTGAGACAAACACCATCTCATCTGACTGGGAGTCATCTTATGTGTAGGAAGGAACTGCAGATGCTGGCTGACACTGAAGGTAATAAAAAATGCTGGGGTAACTCAGCAGGACAGGCAACGTTCTCCGGAGAGAAGGAATGGGTGACGTTTCAGGCTGAAGCCCTCTTCCTCCCACACTCCAAAGGTGTTCGGGTTTGTAGGTTAATTGTGAAGATTTGTCCCCAGTGTGTGTAGGATAGTGTTAGTGTGATGGTGTGGTCGCTGGTCGGTTCGGACTCGATGGGCCGAAGGGCCTGTTCCTCTGAACTAAAGTAAACTCAGGGCATTCATCAACACACTGACACAATCTCCACAAACTGAATACATATACGGGAAAGAAAAAAATATTACACAGCTGTATAGAATGTTCCAGGGTTTCACACACAGAGGGTGATGAATCTGTGGGATTCTCTACCACAGAAAGTAGTTGAGGCCAGAAGGTACAGAAAATTGCTGGAGAAACTCAGCGGGTGCAGCAGCATCTATGGAGCGAAGGAAATAGGCGACGTATTTGTCACACTGACACGTTGCCTATTTCCTTCGCTCCATAGATGCTGCTGCACCCGCTAAGTTTCTCCAGCAATTTTGTGTACCTTCGATCTTCCAGCATCTGCAGTTCCTTCTTGAACAAGTAGTTGAGGCCAGTTCATTGGCTATATTTAAGAGGGAGTTTCCTTCTTACTGCTATCTTCAGGTAGAAGGTACAGGAGCCTGTAGACCTCAACAACCAGGTTCAGGAATAGCTACTTCCCCACAGCCATCAGGCTATTAAACCTGGCTCGGACAAAACTCTGAATATTATGAACCCATTATCTGTTATTTGCACTTTATCAGTTTATTTATTCATGTGTGTATATATTTATACAATGGTATATGGACACACTGATCTGTTCTGTAGTCAATGCCTACTATGCTCTGTTGTGCTGAAGCAAAGCAAGAATATCATTGTCCTATCAGGGACACATGACAATAAACTCACTTGAACTTGAACTTGAGTTAGATGTGGCCCTTGTGGCTAAAGGGATCGGGGGCATGGAGAGAAGGCAGGTACAGAATACTGAGTTGGATGATCAGCCATGATCATATTGAATGGCGGTGCAGGCTCGAAGGGCCAAATGGCCTACTCCTGCACCTATTTTCTATGTTTCTATGTATACTGCTGGGGATAGACACAAAATGCTGGAGCAACTCAGCGGGACAGGCGGCATCTTTGGAGAGAAGAGATGGGTGAGGTTTCAGATTGAGACACTCTTCAGTCTGAAACGTCACCCATTCCTTCTCTCCAGAGATGCTGCCTGTCCCGCTGAGTTACTCCAGCATTTTGTATCTATCTTCTGGATGTCATCCTAATTGTGTTTAACTAATCACTACTTCAGCAACTGTGATCCACTATGAGTTTCGTTTTGGATTACAGACTTTGGTTTTACACAATGTGACAGTCTGGTCACCTAGTATTACTGTGTTTAAGAAGGAACTGCAGATGCTGGAGAATCGAAGGTACACAAAAAAGCTGGAGAAGCTCAGCGGGTGCAGCAGCATCTATGGAGCAAAGGAAATAGGCAACGTTTCGGGCCGAAACGTTGCCTATTTCCCTTCGCTCCATAGATGCTGCTGCACCCGCTGAGTTTCTCCAGCTTTTTTGTGCACCTTGTATTACTAATGTCTACTTCATTATATGATAGATTATTAAATGTTTATTTGTTGCGTTATTGTATACTGGGCCTGCAAAACTAGAACAAGTAGGACTCTTCAGTAGAATTGTTGAGGGTTTGGACACGCTAGAGGCAGGAAACATGTCCCCGATGTTGGGGGAGTCCAGAACCAGGGGCCACACACAGTTTAAGAATAAGGAGTAAGTCATTTAGAACGGAGACGAGGAAACACTTTTTCTCACAGAGAGTTGTGAGTCTGTGGAATTCTCTGCCTCAGAGGGCGGTGGAGGCCTGTTCTCTGGATGCTTTCAAGAGAGAGCTAGATAGGGCTCTTAAAGATATAGCGGAGTCAGGGGATATGGGGAGAGAAGGCAGGAACGGGGTACTGATTGGGGATGATTAGATTACATTCTTATAGAAACTTACAAAATTCTTAAGGGGTTGGACAGGCTAGATGCAGGAAGATTGTTCCCGATGTTGGGGAAGTCCAGGACAAGGGGTCACAGCTTAAGGATAAGGGGGAAATCCTTTAAAACCGAGATGAGAAGAACTTTTTTCACACAGAGAGTAGTGAATCTCTGGAACTCTCTGCCACAGAGGGTAGTTGAGGCCAGTTCATTGGCTATATTTAAGAGGGAGTTAGATGTGGCCCTTGTGGCTAAGGGTATCAGGGGTATGGAGAGAAGGCAGGTACGGGATACTGAGTTGGATGATCAGCCATGATCATATTGAATGGCGGTGCAGGCTCGAAGGGCCGAATGGCCTACTCCTGCACCTATTTTCTATGTTTCTATGTTTCTATTAGCCATGATCACAATGAATGGTGGTGTTGGCTCGAAGGGCCGAATGGCCTACTCCTGCACCTATTGTCTATTGTCTAGAAGGGTGGTGAATCTGTGGAATTCTTCGCCACAGATGGCTGTAGAGGCCAAGTCAGTGGGTTTTTTTATGGCAGATAGATTATTATTATTATTATTATTAGACAGACAGGTTATTATTATTATTATTATTAATTCTCAATGTTTAATTGTTTCATTTTCATTCCTAACTGTCACTGTATGTCATGTTGTCACTTGTGGGCGGAGCACCAAGGCAAATTCCTTGTATGTGAATATACTTGGCCAATAAACTTACTCATTCATTCATAGTTGATTGGTACGGGTGTCAAAGGTCATGGGGAGAAGGCAGGAGAATGGGGTTGAGAGGGAAAGATAGATCAGCCATGATTGAATGGTGGAGTAGACTTGATGGGCCGAATGGCCTAACTAGAGTCATAGAGTGATACAGCTAGGAAACAGATCCTTTGGCCAAACTTGCCCACATGTCCCATCTACACTAGTCCCACCTACCTGCGTTAGGCCCACATGCCTCTAATCCTGTCCTATCCATGTACCTGTCTAATTGTTTCTTAAGTGTTGGGATAGTCCCAGCCTCAACTGCCTCCTCCAGCAGCTCGTTCCGTACACCCACCACCCTTTGTGTGAAAAAAATAACTCCTCAGATCCTAGTAAATCTTTCCCCCTTCACCTTGAACCTGTGTCCTCTGGTCCTCGATTCTCCTACTCTGGGCAAGAGACTGCTCAATTGGACAATTCTGCTTCTGAGCTGATGGGGGTCTACTGCTGGTGCGTATAACAACTCTGCAGCCTCGACTCTCTTCAAGTATTTTAACAAAGTTACCAGATGTCCTGCTGACTCACAGCATGCAAATTATATTTAAAAGCTGTGCATTAATACTCGCAGCTGGAGAGAATGTCATTGCACCACCAAAGCATGACATAAGGTCACAAGGTCATAAGTGACAGGAGCAGAATTAGGCCATTCGGCCCATCGTCTACTCTTATTCAATCATGGCTGATCTATCTCTCCCTCCTAACCCCATTCTCCTGCCTTCTCCCCATAATCCCTGACACCCGCACTAATCAAGAATCTATCAATCCCTGCCATAAATATATCCACTGACTTGTGGCCTCCACAGCCGTCTGTGGCAATGAATTCCACAGATTCACCACCCTCTGACTAAAGAAATTCCTCCTCATCTCCTTCCTAAATGAACGACCTTTAATTCTGAGGCTGTGACCTCTAATCCTGGACTCTCCCACTAGTGGAAACATCCTCTCCGCATCCACTCTTTTCGAACCCTTTCATTATTCTGTCTGTTTCAATGAGGTTCTCCCCCCCCCCCTTATTCTTCTAAACTCCAGCGAGTACAGGCCAGTGCTGGCAAACGCCCATCATGGGTTAACACAGTGGTTCCCAACCATTTTTAGCTCATGGCCCCCTTGGGATCTTTAATTTTTCTGTGCCCTCCATGACATTATTAGCGGGAAAAAATTGCCCCCTTCATTGAACCTGTGGGCCCCTAAATCCACAAATTTTTCTGTGGCCCCCCTGAAATTTGCCATGCATATGGCCCCAGGTTACCCTACTCATTCCTGGGTTCATGGCTGATCATGGCAATCTTGGCTGATCTAACTCTCCATCCTAACCTAATGGTAGGGAATTGAAGAATACAGTTGAACAGAGGGATCTGGGAATAACCGTGCATAGTTCCTTGAAGGTGGAATCTCATATAGATAGGGTGGTAAAGAAAGCTTTTGGTATGCTAGCCTTTATAAATCAGAGCATTGAGTATAGAAGCTGGGATGTAATGTTAAAATTGTACAAGGCATTGGCGAGACCAAATCTGGAGTATGGTGTACAATTTTGGTCGCCCAATTATAGGAAGGATGTCAACAAAATAGAGAGAGTACAGAGGAGATTTACTAGAATGTTGCCTGGGTTTCAACAACTAAGTTACAGAGATAGGTTGAATAAGTTAGGTCTTTATTCTCTGGAGCGCAGAAGGTTAAGGGGGGACTTGATAGAGGTCTTTAAAATGATGAGAGGGATAGACAGAGTTGATGTGGACAAGCTTTTCCCTTTGAGAATAGGGAAGATTCAAACAAGAGGACATGACTTGAGAATTAGGGACAGAAGTTTAGGGGTAACATGAGGGGGAACTTCTTTACTCAGAGAGTGGTAGCGGTGTGGAATGAGCTTCCAGTGGAAGTGGTGGAGGCAGGTTCATTGGTATCATTTAAAAATAAATTGGATAGGCATATGGATGAGAAGGGAATGGAGGGTTATGGTATGAGTGCAGGCAGGTGGGACTAAGGGAAAAAAAGTTGTTCGGCATGGACTTTGTAGGGCCGAGATGGCCTGTTTCCGTGCTGTAATTGTTATATGGTTATATGGTTAACCCCATTCTCCTGCCTTCTCCCCGTAACCCCCGCAACCTGGCATGGGTGGCGTGCTAAACAGCGTCCATAGTATGCATAGTAATAATAATTTACGGGACGACAGATGGCGCAATGGGCTAAGTGTTCGGCTGGCGACCGGAAGGTAGCCGGTTCGAATCCCGCTTGGAGTGCATACTGTCGTTGTGTCCTTGGGGCAAGACACTTCCACCCACTTTTGCCTGTGTGTAAATGTAATGTAATTATGTGAAGCACTTTGGGGTCAATGCAAGTTGACTAAAAATGTGTTATATAAATAAGATGCAGGAAGATTGTTCCCGATGTTGGGGAAGTCCAGGACAAGGGGTCACAGCTTAAGGATAAGGGGGAAATCCTTTAAAACCGAGATGAGAAGAACTTTTTTCACACAGAGAGTGGTGAATCTCTGGAACTCTCTGCCACAGAGGGTAGTTGAGGCCAGTTCATTGGCTATATTTAAGAGGGAGTTAGATGTGGCCCTTGTGGCTAAGGGGATCAGAGGGGTATGGAGAGAAGGCAGGTACGGGATACTGAGTTGGATGATCAGCCATGATCATATTGAATGGCGGTACAGGCTCGAAGGGCCGAATGGCCTACTCCTGCACCTAATTTCTATGTTTCTATGTTTCTAAGATTATTATTATTATAATTCATAATGATATACATGAAATGTTTATAATATGCATTTGCTTCTAATACAAATATTTTTAAATAAATAAATAAATAAATCGACAGATAAATAAATAAATAATATGATATAATAATGATAAAATAATATCTTTCACTGTCATTGCACAGAGGTGCAACGAGATTTGGTACGCAGTTTCCATCCAATGTCATAACTTCATCATCTAACTATTTAGATTTCCCAGAGAAACATGATTTATATTTAACAGATGGAACACATCAATATATTGTCCAACAGGGCAGAGGTGAAAGTGACCTCCGGGCATCTTGAAGTCAAGATACCCCAATCTAAACACAGAATGCCTTTACATCAAACCATTTCCAATTACCTCCACTGCCTGGAGTTTATATGCACTGTAGATCATTTACAGATAAAAGTCTAATTCTAGCAACATGCATGCTTAATTATGTGCCCGTTTGTAAGTACTTAGTCAATACACACACACAATCAACATCGCTGCCATTTATCACTCCAAGACAAAGACGCCATTTGCAAGTCAGATTTTGGGTTGTTTTGTTGTGTTTTCGCAGGTTGAAGCTGGCTGGCTCAGTTTAACTTTCACAGTACATGTCTAATACAATACGACGTGACAGAACTTCCTGCCAACAGTCGCAACACACAAACATGTTCAAGAAGGAACTGCAGATGCTGGAGAATCGAAAGGTAGACAAAAATTGCTGGAGATACTCAGCGGGTGAGGCAGCATCTATGGAGCGAAGGAAATAGGCAACGTTTCGGGCCGAAACCCTTTCGGGTTTCGGCCCGAAACGTTACCTATTTCCTTAGGTCTGACGAAGGGTTTCGGCCCAAAACGTTGCCTATTTCCTTAAGTCTGACGAAGGGTTTCAGCCCGAAACATTGCCTATTTCCTTAAGTCTGAAGAAGGGTTTCGGGCCCGAAACGTTGCCTATTTCCTTAGATCTGACGAAGGGTTTCAGGCCCAAAACGTTGCCTATTTCCTTAGGTCTGTAGATAGGGTTTCGGGCCCGAAACGTTGCCTATTTCCTTAGGTCTGACAAAGGGTTTCACTCCGAAACGTTGCCTATTTCCTTAGGTCTGTAGATAGGGTTTCGGGCCCGAAACATTGCCTATTTCCTTAGGTCTGACAAAGGGTTTCACCCCGAAACGTTGCCTATTTCCTTAGGTCTGACGAAGGGTTTCGGGCCCGAAACGTTGCCTATTTCCTTCGCTCCATAGATGCTGCCCCACCAGATACACGAAACAAACGTACGATGACTTGTACTACATTTAAAAAAATCTTCCACCTTATCAAGAATTCACACATCATGCAATTTGAACAGATTCAATCAGTAGCAAACTACCAGCAAACTACTTATATATATATAAATATATATATATATATATATATATAAATATATATATATATATATATATATATATATATATATATATATATATATATATATATATATTTTTTTTTTTTTAAGTTAATGATGAAACCAAATTATGTTTACCTTGAAACCCAATTGGCGTTAGTGCATCATCTGTTGTGCAGAAGCAAAGCAAGAATTTCATTGTTCCATCAGGGACACATGACAATAAACTCTCTTGAATCTTGAATAGAGGTCTGAGGAAGGACATTATTGCCATAGAGGGAGTGCAGAGACGGTTCACCAGACTGATTCCTGGGATGTCAGGACTGTCTTATGAAGAAAGACTGGATAGACTTGGTTTATACTCTCTA
Organism: Leucoraja erinaceus; assembly: GCF_028641065.1. Lineage (NCBI taxonomy): Eukaryota > Metazoa > Chordata > Chondrichthyes > Rajiformes > Rajidae > Leucoraja > Leucoraja erinaceus. The sequence goes on from NC_073396.1 coordinate 2,539,608, forward strand.
GAATTTAGAAGATTGAGAGGGGATCTTATAGAAACTTACAAAATTCTTAAGGGGTTGGACAGGCTAGATGCAGGAAGATTGTTCCCGATGTTAGGGAAGTCCAGGACAAGGGGTCACAGCTTAAGGATAAAGGGGAAATCCTTTAAAACCGAGATGAGAAGAACTTTTTTCACACAGAGAGTGGTGAATCTCTGGAACTCTCTGCCACAGAGGGTAGTTGAGGCCAGTTCATTGGCTATATTTAAGAGGGAGTTAGATGTAGCCCTTGTGGCTAAGGGGATCAGAGGGTATGGAGAGAAGGCAGGTACGGGATACTGAGTTGGATGATCAGCCATGATCATATTGAATGGCGGTGCAGGCTCAAAGGGCCGAATGGCCTACTCCTGCACCTAATTTCTATGTTTCTATGTTTCTATGAATCTTGAATCTCGAACCTCTAGAACTACACACGTCAATGTTAACGCCTCATGTCCTTGCCTCTTCAACCCCATACATTGGAGTTAACATTGAAATTCACATTTATTATTCCAGGCCGTGAGTGAGAGGACTACACACTTCACTGATAAAAATGCGTCGCAAAGAAAAAAAAAAAATTTAAATATAAAGTTCGGTTGCAAAACATTTGTCGTTCAACAAATCCTCTTCACCACTCACATTCTGCAAGCTCTCCACCCGATTTGCTTCTGAATGCATTTTTGTTTGGTCAAAATTCTGTCTGTTCCTTGTCAAATACAAAAGGTGCACACACTAGACACACATCACCTCCTTCCCCTTCTCACTGGCCCAGTTCACCTTTCTGCTTTTGATTTTTAAACCAAACTCAACAGTTTCCAGAATCTGGCACTTCATCATGCTGTAACGACAGATGGGGTTTTTTTCAAGGGAAGAACAGGGAGATACTAAATAGTTGATGGGCTCGGCGGAGTTTTCAATGTCCTTCTGAGCCCAATACTTTGGCACAAAGGAAATGCATTTCTCTCCTTTGTAGTCAAACCAATGTTATTGTGGACCCCTTTGAGAGACATATTAGCATTCTCGCAGCAGACCTAAACATTGGCTGTGTGATCTTACCACACAGGTTAGTTACCCTTGGAATGAATAACGTTGTGTGTGTGTGTGTGTGTCCATCACAAGGTTCACCATCATCATTTGATCAGATATATCCTGGCTGCTGGAAACAAATTAGTGGCGATGAATTAAAACAAGCACAGTGCAAAATGCTACATGGATATAACCTTCCGTTCCAGAAAACTGAAGGGGGATAAGGGAACTAACCTGGACAATGGGGCACTATTTCAGCATTCAGCACAGTAGGAACCTCATATCATTCAAAATGAAATAAAAGGCAGCACAATTGAATACATAATCCTGACAGGGTTAAAACTCACAGGTATAAAACACACAGCTCCCATGCACATCATATTCTGCATTGTTACAGTGCATCTCGCTGCAATTCCACAGTCCCCGTCCCCATCGCCGAGCTACCAGTCAACCGCAAAACACTAACCTTTTCCCTGTTATTTTATGTTCTGCAATTCAGCAGAAACAATAGCAAAGGCAGCAAGCGATAACACAGCACATCGTCCCAGCAGTGTTCGCACAATGAGCTCTGCAATTCTGCCCCCCCTCCCCTCCCCTCCTCCCTCCCCTTCTCTCTCTCTCGCAAGCTGCCCTTAATTGTTTGAAGTCTTTCTCTGCCTTACCTGAAGGGCATCTCCCATGATCGCAATTAGCTGCCAAGATTTCATTGTCGGCTGCGAGACGCCTCCTGTTCTCTCGTCAGGAGAAGCCACAGAGGGAAGAAGGGGCAAGAGAGAGTGAGAGGGAGAGAGGGAGAGAGCCACGTGCTTGGAAATATAAATGACTACAGGCATCTGTCGCATTTGCTCTGCTGCCCCGCTCCTCTGCTCGTGTTTGAATCTGCCACTGAATCCTCGCAGACTGGGACACACTGGAAGGAGAGAAATGGGAAAGGCTCCACTCGATGCATTAGCAGGTCTGTGTCCTCGGCTGGGCTGGGGCCAAGCTTTCCCCTGCTTCACCCCATGCATCAGGACTACCCAATTCGGCTGCTCCAGGTACTCCAAGGCAAATGACAGTACCTGAACCATCGAACTAGCTATTCCTCCTGCTTTGTTGTCCTTTCGAGCATTAAATGTGTAGTCCGTGGACTGAAGAGGGCACCTTGTACACCTGTTATACCCATGCTCGCAAACCAGCTCACTGTTAAAGCTGCCAATGTCCTCGGCAAGCCAGCAGAACCCATTCTACACAAAAATTGTATTGTATTGTACTGTATTCAAATTTATTGTCATTGTCTCAATTTGAGACAACAAAATGAATTTCCCTTACAGGCAGTATCATAAAAAAATCATTAAAAAAAAAAATAATAATAAATAAATAATAACATTAAAAATAAAATTGAAATTGAATTATAGAAAAAGCACAAACACAGAAAGTCCACGACACAACATAACATAAATGGCACCAAGGTGAGGATGGCACCATAGTCCAGCTGGAGATGCTGGAGAATCTCAGCTGGAATGCTGGAAAATGCTGGAGAAACTCAGCATCTATTGGAGCGAAGGCAATTGGCAACAAAATAGGAAATAGGCAACGTTTCGGGCCGAAACCCGGAAGGGTTTCGGGCCGAAACGTTGCCTATTTCCTTCGCTCCATAGATGCTGCTGCACCCGCTGAGTTACTCCAGCATTTTCCTTCCTAAACAGCCCAATCTATGATTATTATTATTTCGGGTGAAGATAAGGCGCGCAATGCTTGGAGTAACTCAGCGGGACAGGCAGCATCTCTGGCGAAAAACAATGGGAAGACAAAAGTGCTGGTGAAACTCAGCGGGTGCGGCAGCATCTATGGAGCGAAGGAAATAGGCGACGTTTTCGGGCCGAAACCTGAAAAACAATGGGTGACGTTTCGGGTCGAGACCCTTCTTCATAAATGCTGCCTGGCCCCCGCTCAGTTACTCCGGCATCTTGCGTCCAAACCAGCATCTGTAGTTCCTTCCTGCACGTGATTCCGGACAGGGGTTTGCCAACTTTTTTCTTCCCGTTTAATCCTGGCAACTTTAATAGCTCATAACAATGTTATTTTGGGTTGGGGGAGTGGGCTCTACGAGTGTTTAAGAAGGAACTGCAGATGCTGGAAAATCGAAGGTAGCTAGCCAAATATGCTGGAAAAACTCAGCGGGTGAGGCAGCATCTATGGAGCGAAGGAATAGGCGACGTTTCGGGTCGAGACCCTTCTGGAAACTCAGCGGGTGAGGCAGCATCTATGGACCGAAGGAATAGGCGACGTTTCGGGTCGAGACCCTTCTGGAAACTCAGCGGGTGAGGCAGCATCTATGTAGCGAAGGAATAGGTGACGTTTCGGGTCGAGACCCTTCCGGGTCTCGACCCGAAACGTCACCTATATCCTTCGCTCCATAGATGCTGCCTCACCCGCTGAGTTTCTCCAGCATTTTTGTCAATGCTCTAAGAGTGAATCTCATAGCAACAAATGCATTTCGTTGTCTCTGTACTGTACACTGACAATGACAATTAAAATTGAATCTGAATCTGAATCTGAGCTGACTAGTATATTTTCTCAGGCTTTAGCATTTGTTCGTGAAATCATCTGGCACTGCGCAACAGCCTTTAATGTTTCGGAAGGAAGAATGGTCTCCACCCGAAACATTACCTCTTCCTTCTCCCCACAGATGCTGCCTGACCCGCTGAGTTACTCCGGCACTTTGTCTCCACCTGCAGTTCCTTCCTACAGATGTGCCACTTTGCAGATTCAAGAGTTGTCTAATTGTCGTGCGTGAATGAAAACAGAATGAGGACATTCTTACTCGCAGCAGCATAAGAGGCCTGTAAGCACTCATGGTACTGGGGATGATCACAATGAATGGCGGTGCAGGCTCGAAGGGCCGAATGGCCTCCTCCTGCACCTATTGTCTACGTTTCTATTTCCTCTGGTACTCACAGGTAACATCATCTCTCTAGAATTTAGAAGATTTCGAAGATTGAGGGGGGATGACTTTGACTTTGACTCTGACATGGGGGGGAGAGTGCAGTGGAGAGATACGTTTTTTGGCCTTCCATCACAGCAATGTGATGGATGTTTATGTAAATTATGTTGTGTCTTGGGTCTATTTGTTTGTAATGTATGGCTGCAGAAACGGCATTTCGTTTGGACCTCAAGGGGTCCAAATGACAAATAAATTGAATCTTGAATCTTGATCTTATTGAAACTTACAAAATTCTTAAGGGGTTGGACAGGCTAGATGCAGTAAGATTGTTCCCGGTGTTCGGGAAGTCCAGAACAAGGGGTCACAGTTTAAGGATAAAGGGGAAATCTTTTAGGGCTGAGATGAGAAAAACATTTTTCACACAGTGGTGAATCTGTGGAATTCTCTGCCACAGAAGGTAGTTGAGGCCACACAGTTCATTGGCTATATTTAAGAGGGAGTTAGATGTGGCCCTTGTGGCTAAAGGGATCAGGGGGTATGGAGAGAAGGCAGGGATGGGATACTGAGTTGGATGATCAGCCATGATCATATTGAATGGTGGTGCAGGTTCGAAGGGCTGAATGGCCTCTACTCCTGCACCTATTGTCTATGTTTCTATGTATCATAAATAAAAACATTCAAAAAAGCTGAATATTATTGCACAAAGCCCTGTGAATAACAACTGCAAAGAGTGACAGGTTACCCATCCATAGTTCCAGCCAACCCTCTCCCCTGACTCTCAGTCTGAAGGAGGGTCCCGACCCCAAACGTTATCCATTCCTTCTCTCCACCCATGCCTGTCCCGCTGAGTTACTCCAGCATTTTGTGTCTATGCACAGGTCTTTAATGGGTAAGTGAAACCACCTCTTTATATTGGACCTTTCATGGCCCTTTTGTAATCGACACTGACGGCTTAATGGAGAGCGGAAAATACTAGACAGTGATTTATGGTCACAGTTTGTGGGTGGAACTACCTTTCAGTCATCACCCCCAACACTCAAGGAGTCGGCCTGCTGGGGTTAGCTCAGGGTTACCTGGTTTACCGTCACAGATGTTGACTTTTCCAAGTAACCGATTATTATTCAATTCAGAAAAAAAACCTTCTGCAGTCAGAACGCAGACTATTCTGGCAAGAAACACAATCCTCTCTCCACTCCGCTGTTATCTGACCTGCTTAATGTTCCCAACATCTGCACCCATTTGCGTGGCCTTTTAATTAATTAACCCCTTTGTGCAATTCTACGCAGAGATATTTTGGCAATGCTGCAGTAGAGACATAGAGACATAGACATAGAGAGACATTCTCAGCATGGAAACAGGCCCTTCAACCCAAACTTTCCACACCGGCCAACATGCCCCATCTACGCTAGTCCCACCATGCCCGCGTTTGGCCCCTACCCCCTCCAAACCTGTCCTATCCATGTGCCTGTGGAACTGTTTCTTAAACGTTGGGACAGTCCCTGCCTCAACTACCCCATAGCAGATGCGTCCACAGCTAATTCTGCTACCAACATCATCTATTGCAACAAGTGATGGCTCCCACTGATTGTCGCCGGAGGTGTTCGGCGAAACGATCGCCAAGCCTACGCTTGGTCTCACCGATGTAGATCAGCTGACATCTAGAGCAGCGGATGCAATAGATGAGGTTGGAGGAGATGCCTCCATGGCCCGAGTGAGCACCACCAGAAATTGGAGGAACAGCACCTCATATTCCGCTTGGGCAGTCTGCACCCTAGCGGCATAAACATTGAATTCTCCAATTTCCAGTAGCCCTTGCTGTCTCCTCCCCTTCTCAGCTCTCCCTCAGCCCTCGGGCTCCTCCTCTTCCTTTCTCCTTTCTTCTCTCCCCACCCCCCCCACCCCCGCCCTCCACCTATCCATGTTCTCCACAGATGCTGCCTGACCCGCTGAGTTACTCCAGCACTCTGTGAAACGTCACCTATCCATGTTCTCCACAGATGCTGCCTGACCCGCTGAGTTACTCCAGCACTCTGTGAAACGTCACCTATCCATGTTCTCCACAGATGCTGCCTGACCCGCTGAGTTACTCCAGCACTCTGTGAAACGTCACCTATCCATGTTCTCCACAGATGCTGCCTGGCCCGCTGAGTTATGGTGCAGCAACATCTATGGAGCGAAGGAAATAGGCAACGTTTCGGGCCAAAACCCTTCTGGAAATAGGCAACGTTTCGGGCCGAAACCCGGAAGGGTTTCGACCCGAAACGTTACCTATTTCCTTAGCTCCATAGATGCTGCTGCACCCGCTGAGTTCCTCCAGCACTTTTGTCTACCTTCGATTTACCAGCATCTGCAGTTCCTTCTTAAATACCTCCTCGGGCAGCTTGTTCCATACACCCTTTGTGTGATAATGTTACCCCTCAGGTTCCTATTAAATATTTTTCCCCCTTCACCTTGAACCTAAGTCCTCTGGTCCTCGACTCCCCTACTATGGGCAAGAGACTTTATGTGTCTACCAGTTCTATTCCTCTCATGATTTTATAATTAAAAAAAAAACAAATAATACAGATCTAAATCTTTAGCTGGTCTCCAGGTTTTAACCCTTTGAATATCAGAAGGTAATTTCAATGTCATTTGAACAGGTACATGGGCAGGAAAGGTTTGGAGGGATATGGGCCAAACGCAGGCAGGTGGGACCAGTGTAGATGGGGCACGTTGGTCGGTGTGAGCAAGTTGGGCCAAAGCACCTGTTTACACACTGTATCACTCCATGACTCTAATTCTTGGATGCTCCACTAGAAATACATCATTTAGAGTAAACTGGAGAACTATAATCTTAGTGATGGTGCATTTGTTTTCAATCGGACATTACTAATTTCTTGAATGTAATACTGTACATTAATTTATCAAACTCTCTGAAGGTGACATCAATTTAACTTATAATATGCTTTTCTTTAATCAGGCAGAACCGTAATGAGAATAGCGTGCGCACATTCGGTAATGATTTTAGTTTTAATTTACGATATACATCGTGGAAACAGGCCCTTCGGCCCACCGAGTCCATGCCGACCATCGATCACCCGTTCACACTAGTCCCATGCTATCCCATTTTCTCATCCACTCCCTACACACTAGGGCGCAATTTACAGAGGGCCAATTAACCTACAAACCCGCCCGTCTTTGGGATGTGGGAGGAAACCAGAGCACCCGGAGGAAACCCACGTGGTCACGGGGAGAATATTACTCGCTGTTATTCTCTGTATTAAACATAGAAACATAGAAATTAGGTGCAGGAGTAGGCCATTCGGCCCTTCGAGCCTGCACCGCCATTCAATATGATCATGGCTGATCATCCAACTCAGTATCCCGTACCTGCCTTCTCTCCATACCCCCTGATCCCCTTAGCCACAAGGGCCACATCTAACTCCCTCTTAAATATAGCCAATGAACTGGCCTCAACTACCCTCTGTGGCAGAGAGTTCCAGAGATTCACCACTCTCTGTGTGAAAAAAGTTCTTCTCATCTCGGTTTTAAAGGATTTCCCCCTTATCCTTAAGCTGTGAACACTTGTCCTGGACTTCCCTAACATCGGGAACAATCTTCCTGCATCTAGCCTGTCCAACCCCTTAAGAATTTTGTAAGTTTCTATAAGATCCTCCCCTCAGTCTTCTAAATTCTAGAGAGTATAAACCAAGCCTATCCAGTCTTTCTTCATAAGACAGTCCTGACATCCCAGGAATCAGTCTGGTGAACCTTCTCTGCACTCCCTCTATGGCAATAAAGTCCTTCCTCAGATTTGGAGACCAAAACTGTACGCAATACTCCAGGTGTGGTCTCACCAAGACCCTGTACAACTGCAGTAGAACCTCCCTGCTCCTATACTCAAATCCTTTTGCAATGAAAGCTAACATACCATTCGCTTTCTTTACTGCCTAAATGTTGTTCCCTTAACCCTGTATCTGTACACGGTGGATGGCAAGATTGTGATCATGTATTGTCTTTTCCCTGGCTGTATATAGTACTCAACAAAAAGCTTTTCACTTGTGGAACACAAATTGGAGGAACAGCACCTCGTATATCGCTTGAGCAGCTTACACCCCGACAGTAGGAACATTGACTTCTCTAACCCTTGCCTTCCCTCTCTCTCCATCACTCCCCTTTCCTAGTTCTCCAAATAGTTTCACCGCCCATCCGATTCTACACCTCCTCGTCACCTTCCCCTCAGCTAACAATGTACCATTCTACATTTCACCCTGGTTTGTCTGTCATTTTCAAACCTTACCCTTCCATATCTCCAGACTCCCACTCAATAGACAATAGATAATAGACAATAGGTGCAGGAGTAGGCCATTCGGCCCTTCGAGCCATTCAATGTGATCATGGCTGATCATCCCCAATCAGTACCCCGTTCCTGCCTTCTCCCCTTATCCGCTGACTCCGCTATCTTTAAGAGCCCTATCTAACTCTTTCTTGAAAGTATCCAGAGAACCGGCCTCCACCGCCCTCTGAGGCAGCGAATGCCACAGACTCACAACTCTCTGTGTGAAAAAGAGACTCCCCCAACTCTCAGTCTGAAGAAGGGTCTCGACCCGAAACGTCACCAATTCCTTCTCTCCAGAGTTGCTACCTCAACCGTTGAGTTACTCCAGCATTTTGTGTCTATCTTTGCTGGTCATTTTTAAATGATAATGGTTGAGCTGGCACAGAGAATAAAATATACTACCGAATGGCCCCAAAGTAGAACACCTTCGCAAATATATGGAAACGTGGAAAAATAGGTGCAGGAGGAGGCCATTCGGCCCTTTGAGTCAGCACCGCCATTCAATATGATCACGGCTGATCATCCAAAATCAGTCCCCCGTTCCTGCCTTCTCCCCATATCCCATGATTCCGTTAGCCCTAAGAGCTAAATCTAACTCTCTCTTGAAAACACCCAGTGAATTGGCCTCCACTGCCCTCTGTGGCAGAGAATTCCACAAATTCACAACTCTCTGGGTGAAAATATTTTTCCTCACCTCAGTCCTAAATGGCCGACCCCTTATTCTTAAACTGTGCGACCCCTGGTTCTGGACACCCCCAACATGGGGAACATTTTCCTGCATCTAGCCTGTCCAATCCTTTAAGAATTTTACATGTTTCTATAAGATCCACCTCTCATCCTTCTAAATTCCAGTGAATACCAGCTTTCACTTTGTTCACCTACTTTGAATGTTAATGGCTTGGAGTGCAATTTACTGCAAAGTCTTATGACTTGAAGGTGATAGCTGCAACAACTGCGTTAAGTTGAAGCATGAATCATTTTAATTATGTGTTGTCAATCCAAACAGCCTCTGATCATTAATTTTGCTGCTGATCATCTCTCGTCTCTCCATAGCTTCACATTAGGGCGGCACGGTGGCGCAGCGGTAGAGTTGCTGCCTCACTGCGCCAGAGACCCGGGTTCCATCCTGACCTTGGGTGCTATCTGTGCAGAGTTTGCACGTTCTCCCCGTGACCTGCGTAGGTTTTCTCCGGGTGCTCTGTTTTCCTCCCACACTCCAATGGCGTGCAGGTTTGTAGATTAATTGGCTACTGTTAAATAGCAGGATTGTACTAGTGTGCAGGGATCGCTGGTTGGCACGGACTCGATGGGCCGAAGGGCCTGTTTCCACGCTGTATCTCTAAACTAAACTAAACTAAACCTTGTGGTATCTTTGCAGTGGCTACTCACTTATGTTCATTTGTACTGATCTTTTGCAAATAACAGTATGAAAATGTCCAGAAGAACTCAAAGTGCTGGAGTAACTCAGTGGGTCAGGCAGCATCTATGGAGAACATGGATAGGTGACGTTTCACAGAGTGCTGGAGTAACTCAGCGGGACAGGCAGCATCTCTGGAGAGAAGGAATGGGTGACGTTTCGGGTCGAGACCCTTCTTCAGACAGATGTGGAGATGGGGGAGGGTGGGAACCCACCCCTCCCCCACCTCCACATCAGTCTGAAGAAGGGTCTCGACGTGAGTCTGAAGAAGGGTCGTCAGGTAGGCATCGTGGCATTTACACAAGCAACCCAGCCACTTCTCTGCCGGAGATGAGAGCAAAAATGGACACAGAGTGCTGGAGTAACTCAGCGGGTCAGGCAGCATCTGTGGAGAACATGGATAGGTGACGTTTTGGGTCGAGACTTTTCTTCAGACTGGTGTCAGCCTGACATCAACGTCACCCATTCCTTCTCTCCAGAGATGCTGCCTGTCCCGCTGAGTTACTCCAGCACTTTGTGTCAACCTATAATCCCGTAAATATTATCAGGTATATATTGTCTTGTACGTATTTCATATAATTTATAGTGCTTGATGTATCTTGTGTAGAAATCATAGAAACATAGAAACATAGAAATTAGGTGCAGGAGTAGCCATTCGGCCCTTCGAGCCTGCACCGCCATTCAATATGATCATGGCTGATCATCCAACTCAGTATCCCGTACCTGCCTTCTCTCCATACCCCCTGATCCCTTTAGCCACAAGGGCCACATCTAACTCCCTCTTAAATATAGCCAATGAACTGGCCTCAACTACCCTCTGCGGCAGAGAGTTCCAGAGATTCACCACTCTCTGTGTGAAAAAAGTTCTTCTCATCTCGGTTTTAAAGGATTTCCCCCTTATCCTTAAGCTGTGACCACTTGTCCTGGACTTCCCTAACATCGGGAGCAATCTTCCTGCATCTAGCCTGTCCAACCCCTTTAGAATTTTGTAAGTTTCTATAAGATCCCCTCTCAATCTTCTAAATTCTAGAGAGTATAAACCAAGTTGATAAATCATGTGATTAAAAATATATTATTATGTATATATGATCACTATATTTTATATCTGCGTATTATATCTGTTCTATTTGCTATGTATTATATCAACCATGTAACCGCCACCATTAGTTTGTTAAACCAATGTCAGCGTTGGGGAAGTCTGCGCCTGCTTGAGGTGGCTTCATACAGGTGGCCTCTTGCCAATGTGTGTGTGTGTGTCTCTTCTTTAAGTTGTCCCAGAGGATCCCTCTATCAGGCATGTGGCTCTGCTAAATACCTGTTTGCTGTGTCTTACACGTTGCTAATCAGTGGAGCAGTCCTTGGACTTCACCCTGACAGTATCTTTAAGCTCCCCTGTGGTCACGGGGAGAAAGTGAATTGTTTAATTTCTTCCTGTTGTTAAGGAGGGCCACACACATACACACACATTATTCAGCCCAGACTCCTTCCGAACCTTCTGTATTTTGTAGTCGGCAGGGCAGTACTCTGCATATCGCCAACTTGGACAATTTTACATTTACACCAAGCCAATTAACCTACAAACCTGCACGTCTTTGGAGTGTGGGAGGAAACCGAAGATCTCGGAGAAAACCCACGCAGGTCACGGGGAGAACGTGCAAACTCCGTACAGACAGCACCCGTAGTCGGGATCGAACCCGGGTCTCTGGCGCTGCATTTTGCTGTACGGCAGCGACTCTACCGCTGCGCCACCGTGACCCACACCACCGTGACTCAGTTCTAAGCCACATCGGACTCCTGAAGATGCAAGGAATCGCAGGTGCAGCCAGAAAACACAAAGTGCCGGAGGATCTCCTCACGTCAGGCAGCATCTCTGGAGAACATGGACAGATGACGTTTCAGGTCAGGGGGGTGGGGAATAAAACTGGGGGAGGGGAGAGGCAGGGGGGGGGGGTGGGGAATAAAACTGGGGGAGGGGAGAGGCAGGGGGGTGGGGGGGTGGGGAATAAAACTGGGGGTGGGGAGAGGCAGGGGGGGGGGGGGGAATAAAACTGGGGGAGGGGAGAGGCAGGGGGGGGGGGGAATAAAACTGAGGGGGGGGGAGGGGAGAGGCAGGGGGGTGGGGGGGGGGGGAATTAAACTGGGGGAGGGGAGAGGCATGTTAAAGCGTGTACGGACACTGTCGAGAGGTGGTCCTGTCAGGTCGGAACAAAGGCCAGAGATGGCAAAAGCAGAAAGAATGAATAGACAGGTTAAAGAGTTGTGAAGCCAGAGGAAGGAATGCGGGAAGGGGGGGAGGGGGGGGATAATAAGTGTGAGTCCAGATGTGACACAGGTGGGTGAAAAAGTGTCCCGACCTTCCGCAGATGCTGCCTGACCAGCTGTGTTACTCCAGCACTCTGTGTTGTATAGAAGTCCTCAAGATGTATTTGTACTGAGGCTGAAATATAATTCCTCTTATCACAACATATCAGCAAGTGCCATTTTGTGATGCTGACTCCTAAACATCCAACTCATTTCCACCGTAGATTCTGATTGATTTGGATGTGATTCCTGTCAAGGGCAGTAGTTAACAGACTGGAAATCAGTTGAAGCTTACAGCAATAACATTGAATAATGTTTCAAAGTTTGAGAAATAGTGTTAATATGTTGGTGTTATTCTTAGGATGTTCTACAGTGTCTCCTGGGAGGCAAACACAAGGACAATACACATTTATTCTGACGTGCAGTGTGTGTGTGTGTGTGTGTGTGTGTGTGTATGTGTGTGTCTGTGTGTCTGTGTGTCTGTGTGTGTGTGTGTGTCTGTGTGTGTGTGTGTCTGTGTGTCTGTGTGTCTGTGTGTGTGGGTGTGTGTGTGTGTGTGTGGGTGTGCAGTGGGTGTGTGTGTGTGGGTGTGGGTGGGGGTGTGGGTGTGTGTGTGTGTGCTTGTGTGTGTGTGCGTGTGTGTGTGTGTGTGTGTGTGTGTCATGCTCGATTGCAGGACAGGTACTCCGAAATAGAATTTAAAAAATGAAAAATACACGGCAAATGTAACGTGTATATACACGCAGAGGAAACAATTTTTCACACAGAGAGATGTGAGTGTGGAATTCTCTGCCTTAGAGGGCGGTGGAGGCAGGTTCTCTGGATGCTTTCAAGAGAAAGCTAGATAGGGCTCTTAAAAATAGTGGAGTCAGGGGATATGGGAGAAGGCAGGAACGGGGTACTGGTTTGGGATGATCAGCCATGATCACATTGAATGGCGGTGCTGGCTCGAAGGGCCGAATGGCCGACTCCTGCACCTACTGTCTATTGTCTATTGTCTATTGTCTATTGTCTATTGTAAATCCACACTTAGCCCTGTCTCAGTGGGAATCTACAGTCAAACTCTAAAAATAAACTTCGATCCGCTTACAGATTTTTATGATTCCACAACAACGGAAGAGAATGATCTGAGGTGAAAATCGCTCCTTGATCACACGTATCGGTATTGGCTTATATTTGTCTCGCGTACCGTGGTGCCTTGAAAAGCTTTGGTTTGCGTGCAACAGAATTAAATCAGATCACACGACCGTGCGCAGGGGATACAATCACGCTCAACACTAGTATATGACAGGAGGTGCGAAGAGAAAAATCTCAGCGAGCAGAACAGAACGTTACAGTATTGCAGCGTTACAGTTACAGAGAAAAGGACAAATGTTCGCAGAGGGTAGGCCGGAGGATCGGGACAACAGTCTCGTTTATGGGGTTCAGTCGTCTGATCACAGCGGGGGAAGAAGAATTTCCAGAGTCTGTCTGCTGGGAGAGTCTAGGACCAGAGGGCACAACCTCAGGATAAGAGGATGTACCTTTAGAATTAAGATGGAGATTGATTAGTACCATTAGTACCATCTGTGCGACTGCCCTAGCCCTGAGCTTCTCCACAGCTGAATACGCCGCTCCCACCACACCAAACTGGTTAACACGGCCCTCAACGACACCTGCGCATTATCACGGGATGCATAAAGACCCGTGTCGCTACGCCCTAGCTGGTATTATCCCCCCCCCCCCCCCCCATATCAGGCGATCCATCGTCGCCCAAGACGAGCGGAGAGCACAGGAGATCGATACCAGGCACCCCCTGCACAGACACACAGCACCTCCACCCCGACTGAAATCTAGAGCCAGTTTCTTGCAGACAGTCCCACCTCTCCAGACAACCAAATAAACAGCAAGGACCAACATCTGGAAAGATGAATGGAGCCAGCTCAACACACGAGCCCACGACTGGATGGAGAGAGGAATCACTCTGACTGAATGCCTCGCCAGCGGGCACGACCTCCCATGGCCAACCTGGAAGACCCACAAATGATTATGAGTGGAGCAGGGGAGGTGCAAAGCATGGAACTACCAGCAGAAGACACATGCAGCTGTGGAGCAGTACAGACAATGTCCCACCTACTGGAGTGTGACGATGCCCCCCAGTGCAACCCCCAGGACCTGGCTGAACCGACCCGACCCGACCCGACCCGACCAGCTGTGACCTGCGCCAGATACTGGCAGAACGACATCTGAGATTGCAACGGACTCAAAGAAGATTAGTACGGGTGTCAGAGGTTATGGGGATAAGGCAGGAGAATGGGGTTAGGAGGGGGAGACATCCATTCCACAGGTTCACCATCCTCTGACTAAAGACATTTCTCCTCCTCTCCTTCCTAAAAGAACGTCCTTTATCGGAGCCGGCGCTATGGAGGTGCTGAAGGCAGCCCGGGCGGCGTGCAGGGCAGTGCTGCTCCCCGCCATCATCACCACGATGATCCAGAAGGGCATGCCGGCCGAGGAGGACTCGCTGAGCGGCCACATGTACGGAGCCCGCAGCCGGTCCCAAAGTGGCTCCAGCTCCAGCCGTGGGCAGCCCTGGAAGGGGGGGCAAGTTAGGGTTAGGGTTAGGGTCAGTGGAAGATGCCTTAGCCTTCCCCCAGCCTCGCACTGCCCCAGTCCCACTATGGCCGTGACCCCCACTCTGCACACTGGCAATCAGTGGGGTTCAGTAAACGGGGGAACCCACAGCAACTGCCCCCACCCATTAATTAGGCTGGACCTCTGCGGCAGTCTCATTCAAAAAACACACTCAATTATATTCATTACTAGACTAAGTAGGACCCGTTGGGTCCCAGCATCACACGGGAGGGCTGGTCACCAACGCAATATTCCACCTCTCCATCAATTCCAATATTAGTTGGCCAGTGGGGGGCGGAGGGGAGGGCTTTCTGGAGCTCTGGTATGGGTGGTGTGGGCTAGTATGGACATTGTGGGACAAATGGATTCTTGGGCTGGCGGCTCACTCACTCACGGCTGGTGGGCTGGCAGTTGACTCACGGCTATTACTTAAAATTCCATTTCAAGCAGGATGCAAGGCCACTAAAGACAGCGAGTCGTGACCTCTCCCTCCTCCATCTTGCAGAGGCTGAGCCACGCCCACATTTCTGGATTTTATAGTCCCTCCCCCCTCCCACCAGAAGGGGCTTGACAGGAGAGAGAACCTCAACGTTTTTTGAACACTAATAACTCTTTTACTTTTCATCGATGGGAAAAATCCTCAGCACCTGATGAGCGGAGGGGGACTCTGAGTAAGATGGCCAAAAATCACAGCCGTACATGGTAGCATTTTTTCTAAAATCATTATAATGCGCAAGCAGGAAGTGGTCAAGATTAGACTTTTAATTATATCGTAGGCAAGGCAGCTTTAATTAGGCAAGGCAACTTTAATAAGGCAAGGCAACTTTAATTAGGCAAGGCAACTTTAATTAGGCAACACAGCTTTAGCATTTCCAAATCAAAGGCAACACAGCTTTAGCATTTCCAAACTATATTTTCAAGTCACATTAAGGGCACTGACAGGTCAGCAAAACCACTCACAGTTTAGTAGACATGTGTTCAGTGTTATTCACAGATCAGACTGAGAGACGTGATCCTCTAGCTCCCCGATCTTGCAGAGACTGACTGAGGCACTCAACACTTCCGGGTTTTATAGTCCCTCCAGAAGGGGCGTGGCCTTCAGGAGAGAGAATCTCAATTTATTTAAACACTAATGACTCTTTTATTTTTAATCGATGGGAAAAATCCTCTTGCCCTGCGCAGCGGAGGGGAATTCTGAGTAAGATGGCCAAAAATCACAGCCGTAAGTGGCAACGTATAACATTTACAGTATATATTTTTTATGTAATATTCTTTCTAAAGCTTCTGCCCTCCCATATTCGCATGGAATCGTAGCGTCGTAGAGTGATACAGCACAGAAACAGGCCCTTTGGCCTATCTTGCCCAACATTTCCCAGATACACTTGTCCCACCTGCCCACGTTTGGCCCATGTCCCTCCAAACCCCTCCTATCTAAGTACCTATCTAAATGTTTCTTAAAGGTTGGGATAGTCCCAGCCTCAACTACCTCCTCTGGCAGCTCGTTCCATACACCCACCACCCTTTGTGTGAAAAAGTTACCCCTGAGTTTCCTATTAATTATTTTCTCCTTCACCTTAAACATGTGTCCTCTGGTCCTCAATTCCCCTCCTCTGGGCAAGGCCAGATCTATTCCTCTCATGATTTTTTTTACACCTCTATAAGATCACCCCCTCATCCTCCTGCGTTCCAAGGATGAGCAACCATGGTGCAACTTACATTAAGAGAAGCAACCTGCTGCAATTCTATTCACGTGGCTGAAACTGAGTTTTCCTCAGGTCAACCCAGTATTTCTGCATTGGAGTGTTACTTCCAAGGCCATCAATTATCAAGTAACTCAGAATGGATTTAAAATTATGCTGAAGAAATATCAATAGTCCCATGATGGTCTGTGGACATTTTCTCAGCCAATTAATAAAAAAAACCTTTGAAAGGTGTCCCTGTAGTCAAAGAAATGGCCAAAGTTTTGGAACTTTTTCCAATGAGCAAAATCAGCAGAAAGTCACCCCAACGATGAATTTATTCTGTGGATTTGGAGAAATTGATGGAGAGAGGCGTGGTGTGGTGCAGTGTGCTATCCCCAGGACCTATCCAATCCCGCTAGAAAGTGGACGCAGCCCATCTAAGAAACAAACCTCCCTTCCATTGACTCCATCTACACCTCACGCTGCCTCGGCAAGGCCAGCAGCATCATCAAGGACCAGTCACACACCCCGGCCACTCCCTCTTCTCCCCTCTCCCATCGGTCAAGAGGTACAGAAGTGTGAAAACGCACACACCTCCAGATTCAGGGACAGTTTATTCCCAGCTGTTATCAGGCAACTGAACCATCCCACCACAACCAGAGAGCGGTCCTGAACTACTATCTACCTCATTGGTGACCCTTGGACTATCTTTGATGATTCTTTGATTTAACTTCATCCTCCCTTACATGAAGTACTTCCTTGTCCCATTGCAAAGATTAGAGAGTCATAGAGTGATACAGTGTGGAAACAGGCCCTTCAGCCCAACTTGCCCACACCAGCCAACATGTCCCATCTACACAAGTCCCACCTGCCTGCATTTGGCCCATATCCCTCCAAACCTGTCCTATCCATGTACCTGTCTAACCGCTGGGATAGTGCCTGCCTCAACTACCTCCAGCTACCTCTCTCCCTATAGCTCACACCCTCTAGTCCTGGCAACATCCTCGTAAATCTTTCCTGAACCCTTTCATAGAAACATAGAAATTAGGTGCAGGAGTAGAGGCCATTCGGCCCTTCGAGCCTGCACCGCCATTCAATATGATCATGACTGATCATCCAACTCAGTATCCCGTACCTGCCTTCTCTCCATACCCCCTGATCCCCTTAGCCACAAACCACATCTAACTCCCTCTTAAATATAGCCAATGAACTGGCCTCGACTACCCTCTGCGGCAGAGAGTTCCAGAGATTTACCACTCTCTGTGTGAAAAAAGTTCTTCTCATCTCGGTTTTAAAGGATTTCCCCCTTATCCTTAAGCTGTGATCCCTTGTCCTGGACTTCCCCAACATCGGGAACAATCTTCCTGCATCTAGCCTGTCTAACCCCTTAAGAATTTTGTAAGTTTCTATAAGATCCCCTCTCAATCTCCTAAATTCTAGAGAGTATAAACCAAGTCAACCTTTCAAGCTTGACAATATCTTTACTATTACACGGTGCCCAGAACTGAACACAATATACTCAATGTGGTCTCACCAACGTTTTATACAACTGCAACATGACCTCCCAACTTCTCTACTCAATACAGTGACTGATGAAAGCCGTTGTACCAAAGGCTTTTTTGACCACTTTATCCACCTGTGACTCGACCTTCAAGGAACCTGTACCTGCACTCCTGGATCCCTTTGCTCTACAACATAGACATAGACATAGACATAGACATAGACATAGAAAATAGGTGCAGGAGGAGACCATTCGGCCCTTCGAGCCAGCACCGCCATTCATTACGATCATGGCTGATCGTCCCCAATCAATAGCCCGTGCCTGCCTTCTCCCCATATCCCTCGACTCCACCAGCCCCTAGAGCTCTATCTAACTCTCTCTTAAATCCATCCAGTGACTTGGCCTCCACTGCCCTCTGTGGCAGGGAATTCCACAAATTCACCACTCTCTGGGTGAAAACGTTTTTTCTCACCTCAGTCTTAAATGACCTCCCCTTTATTCTAAGACTTTGGCCCCTGGTTCTAGACTCGCCCAACATTGGAAACATTTTTCCTGCATCTAGCTTGTCCAGTCCTTTTATAATTTTATATGTTTCTATTAGATATCCCCTCATCCTTCTAAACTCCAGTGAATACAAGCCTAGTCTTTTCAATTTCCAACACTCCCAGGAGGCCTACCATTCACTGTGTAGACCCTGCCCATGTTAGACATCCCAAAATGCAACACCTCACATTTCTCTGTATTAAATTCCGTCAACTATACCTGGCCAATCGATCCAGATCCTGCTGAAATATCTAAGCCACACACATCCTGCCATCTGAGAGCCTGTTCTACATCTCATCAATGACCTCTGACCCAGCAATGTTCCTAGCCTACATTGGCTAAATTACCATGAGGAGGCTCCAGATGGCACAAGATTTGTTATTGCATTTTAACGGTAGTTCCAAAAAATATATACACGGAAGAATCAAAGGATCAAACTACTCTGATGAATAGTTTATGATCTCGAGTATTTCTTCATAGTTCCACTCCAGAGTTTACACATTACACTTGACATGATTGCATGCTGGGTAACAATCAATGGGTCATGTTCATCAGTGATAGGAGGAGAATTAGGCCATTCGGCCCATCATGTCTACTCCGCCATTCAATCATGGCTGATCTATCTCTCCCTCCTAACCCCATTCTCCTGCTTCCTCCCCATAACCCCTGACACCCGTACTAATCAAGAATCTATCAATCTCTGCCTCAAAATCTGTCCAGTCTGAAGAAGGGTCTCAACCCGAAAAACGTCACCCATTCCTTCTCTCCAGAGATGCTGCCTGACCTGTTGAGTTACTCCAGCACTTTGTGTCTATCTTCGGCATCTGCAGTTCCTTCCAACATTAAAGCCTGCTGTACTCTATTGTCATCTACATCTATTGTAGCCAAGAGTCGCCACGTCTCCAGCTCCAACTTGTATGCCTCCAATTTCAATGTCGAGTCTAGTGGGCGGGTGAGGAGAGGGACGAGAGTTCGCTGGACGATCGGGACTAGTGTCACCAACTTTCTCACTCCCAAATACGGGACAAATTCCCGACGGCAATTTGTTGACCGACCCGGCCGTGGCTGGGTGAACGATGAGTTGGCCCCGGGTGCATGGACTGTACACAAAGTCCAGCCGGCGGGGCCAGCTGAGGAGTTTTGGGCTGGGCCACGCACCCCGTCCAACTCATGAACCCGATGATCAGCCGTGAGAAGGAGGTGGTGGTGGTGGTGTCGGCGGTAAGCGAATGTCCGAAGGTCGGACAGCCGGCCGGGCTGCCGACCGACGGGGCCACGGGCGAGGCGCTGCTGCTGCTGCACTCCATGGGCTGCACTACGCCGGGACGGGTGAGGTGGGGCCGGACGCGGCGCTCTGATCCGACAATCCCCTCCACCCGAGTAGTAGCGGTCAAACACGGGACAAGGGCGGTCCCGTACGGGACAAACCAATTTAGCCCAATATACAATGATGCCTTACTTTTGATGAAATTCAGCGAGCAAACGCGATAATTCCCGATATTTTGGACCTTTAAATCTCCACGGCAAATGTCTGCTGTTCACTTCCGCTGTTTTCCACCTTCAGTTCCCTCTTGTAATTACCTTACTTTCTATCTTTTTTTGCCTGAAAATTTAGGTCGCTGTGCCTCACGGTCACCCCGACTAGCACAGAAAATCTCAGCTCAAAAATCGGCCGTTTTCCATGTTTTTAACGGGTGTGAAAGTGTGTGTTTCCCCATTCACTAACATGTACCGAAGTGACATATGTCCTCCAGTTAAATTTTTCGGTTACGTGAGGGGGGATCTACGCTCATTTGACCTTTGGTGAAATCACCCTATACGGGACAGATCGCTGGAGGCCCGAAACGTCACCTATTCCTTCGCTCCATAGATGCTACCTCACCCGTTGAGTTTCTCCATCATTTCTGTCTACCTTCGATTTTCCCAGCATCTGCAGTTCTTTCTTAAACTAATAGCCATTTAATATCTTTCACCAATCATGCATAATTAAGGCCGTTACACTGAACGAACAAGTTAAACAGGGAAATGTGATATTAAGATGGAAATCATTTGTTCCTGTACACAAAACGTTTGGATGCAAAATGCCAACTTGCATGTTGGTGTAGCTCAAACTGATAAACACTTGGCACTGGAACATTCACAGGGATAAAACTGAGACGAGAGCAGAAATAATTCATCCACTATTGTGCACGTGTGCTGCCAGTCACTGCATGTATTAAAACCGAGATGAGAAGAACTTTTTTCACACAGAGAGTGGTGAATCTCTGGAACTCTCTCCCGCAGAGGGTAGTCGAGGCCACAGTTCATTCGCTATATTTAAGAGGGAGTTAGATGTGGCCCTTGTGGCTAAGGGGATCAGAGGGTATGGAGAGAAGGCAGGTACGGGATACTGAGTTGGATGATCAGCCATGATCATATTGAATGGCGGTGCAGGCTCGATGGGCCGAATGGCCTACTCCTGCACCTATTGTCTATGTTTCTATGTTTCTATGTTTCTATGTTTCTATGTATTCAAGAGAGAGTTCGGTTTAGCTCTCAGGGCTAACAGAATCAAGGGATATGGGGAGAAAGCAGGAACGGGGTACTGATTTTGGATGATCAGCCGTGATCATATTTAATGATCATGTCCGAAGAAGGGTCTCGACCCGAAACGTCACCTATTCCTTCGCTCCATAGATGCTGCCTCACCCGCTGAGTTTCCAGAAGGGTCTCGACCCGAAACGTCACCTATTCCTTCGCTCCATAGATGCTGCCTCACCCGCTGAGTTTCTCCAGCATTTTTGTCTACCTTGTGTATATTGGGGTGATTTTATTTCGGAGGCAGGTGTAAGCTGATAATTAATTCTCACAATTTTAAACAAAGCACGGAATTTGTCTTTTGCATCAAGAATCAGCAGACTTGCAAAGAATAGCAGTGGACTCGAACACCTGTGATTTAGCATTGAGTTGAAGTCAGCATTGTGATCAATCAGGAGGTATTCTGAAATACTGTGTGTGCAAGGCCACGTCTTTTTGTTCCAGGCAAACGCAAGATTCCTGATTTCCTGATTCCTCTAAGAAGCAAACTTCCATATGTTCAGTTCAGTTCAATTTCGTTTAGTTTAATTAGTGTAGTTTAGACTCATACACCATGGAAACAGGCCCTTCAGTCCAACTTGCCCATACCGACCCACATGTCCCATCTACTCCAGTCCCACCTGCTTGCGTTTGGCCTATTTCCCTCTAAACCTTTCCTATCCATCAAAGTTTAGGTCTCCAAAGCTTTTGGAGTTTTGGTCTCCAAATTTGAGGAAGGACATTCTTGTTATTGAGGGAGTGCAGTGTAGGTTCTCAAGGTTAATTATAACAAGGTCATATGCTGAGAGCATGGAACGGCTGGGCTTGTACACTCTGGAATTTAGAAGGATGAGAGGATATCTTATTGAAAGATATAAGATTATTAAGATACACAAAAAAGCTGGAGAAACTCAGCGGGTGCAGCAGCATCTATGGAGCGAAGGAAATAGGCTACGTTTCGGGCCGAAACACTCCTTCTTAAACACTTAAGATTATTAAGTGTTTGGACACGCTTGAGGCAGGAAACATGTTCCTGATGTTGGGGGAGTCCAGAACCAGGGGCCACAAACAGTTTAAGAATAAGGAGTAAGCCATTTAGAACGGAGACGAGGAAACACTTTTTCACACAGAGAGTGGTGAGTCTGTGGAATTCTCTGCCTCAGAGGCCGGTGGAGGCAGGTTCTCTGGATGCTTTCAAGAGAGAGCTAGATAGGGCTCTTGAAGATAGTGGAGTCAGGAGATATGGGGAGAAGGCAGGAACGGGGTACTGATTGGGGATGATCAGCCATGATCACTTTGAATGGCGGTGCTGGCTCGAAGGGCCGAATGGCCTCTACTCCTGCACCGATTGTCTATTGTCTATTTAAGTTTGGTTTAGTTTGGTTTAGTGTGATGTAGCATGGTCATAGGTCCTTGACCCACTGAGTCCACATCGAACATCCACTGCCCACACACTTGGGGCAATATAGAGGTTCAATTAACCTACAAACCCGCACGTCTTTTGGGTGTGGGAGCACCCAGAATAAAGGCGAGGCGACACGGTGGCGCAGCGGTAGAGTTACTGCCTCACAGCACCAGAGACCCAGGTTCGATCCTGATTGTGGGTGCAGTCTGTACGGAGTTTGTTACCTTCTCCCCGTGACCTGCGTGGGTTTTCTCCGGGTGCTCCGGTTGCAAAGACAAGCGGGTTTGCAGGTTAATTGGCTTCTGTAACTTGTAAATTGTCCCTAGTGTGTGTAGGATAGGGCCGATGGCTTGTCGGCGTGGAGTCGTTGGGCCGAAGAGCCTGTTTCTGCAGTGTAAAAGCAAAAAAAAAAAAAAACAGGCGGTCACAGGGAGAACATGCAAACTCCGCACAGACAGCACCGGAGGTCGGGATCAAAGCCGGGTCTCTGTGAGGCAGCAGCTCTACCGCTGCCCCATTGACTGAACCAGTCTTTTCATATCTGGAGACTGACAGTCTGAGCAGCCTGAATCCTGCGCCTATTTTAAACCCTTCAGCCGAGCCCCGTCGGAAGGCTGAAGTGTTTTGTCTTGTTTTTGATTGTGATATCTAATTAATTTTTCCGTCACTGTATTTTGCAGCTGGATAATCAAATGAGACAAATGATGCAGATCACCAAAGCCGAACATACAAAATTAAAAAGGCGACCATATTTAGAATATCTGGGGGGAAAAAATGAAGAAATTCTCCTCCTGACAGATTTCTGAACGCAGATCACGGATGTAATTATCGCACTCAATTGATTCACCTCCCCATTGTCAGGTTAGCATCTAACTCCTCTTAAATATAGCCAACAACTACCTTCTGTGGCAGAGAATTCCAGAGATTCACCACTCTCTGTGTGAAAAATGTTTTTCTCATCTCGGTCCTAAAAGATTTCCCCATTATCTTTAAACTGTGACCCTGGTCTTCCCCAACATCGGGAACAATCTCCTGCATCTAGCCTGTCCAACCCTTAAGAATTTTGTAAGTTTCTATCAGATCCCCCTCTCAATCTCCTAAATTTCTAGAGAGTATACACCAAAGTCATCCCGTTCTTATCGTCATAAACTCCTGACATCCCAGGAATCATCTGGTGAACCGTCCTGCACTCCCTCTATGACAATAATCCTGCCTCAGATTTGGAGACCAGATGGAGGGAAGGGAAATAAGTCCGTTTTTTCCGGGTTCCCCGAGAGAACCCTTCCTCAGACTGAGAGTCAGGGAAAGGGAAAATGTTGTATGAACTCAGTGGGACAGCAGCATCTCTGGAGTAAAGGAACCTCCCTTTTCCCCCAAATCTCAGCTTGAGTAAAGGTCTCGACCCAAACTTCCCTCTTCCTTCTCTCCAGAGATGCTGTCCGACCCGCTTATTTACTCCACTATTTGTGTCTACCTAGTTTCTATTGTGCGACTTTGGCAGCGTTTCCGGATATTGCAACAGCGCTTTATTTCAATCAGCACTCAGAAAACATTTTCTCCAATCTCAACCTTGCCAGCCTGGGAAAGTGGAGATAGATAGACAGACGACAGACAGACAGACAGACAGACAGACAGACAGACAGACAGACAGACAGACAGACATAGAGATAGATAGATAGATAGATAGATAGATAGATAGATAGATAGATAGATAGATAGATAGATAGATAGATAGATAGATAGATAGATAGATAGATAGATAGATAGATAGATAGATAGATAGATAGATAGATAGATAGATAGATAGATAGATAGATAGATAGAAAGATAGATAAGAGAGAGAGATAGGCAGATATTTTTCCAGATGTGAGACAATTTTTCCTGAATCGGTGCCTTCCCACCGGAGACCACCCCGGCTTAAGATGGTGGTACTGACATCCTCCAAAATCTTATGAAGGACATTATTGCCATAGAGGGAGTGTCAGAGAAGGTTCACTCTGTAGCTAAGATTCCTGGGAGTTATCACTTAATCTAGATAGATGATAAAAGATCGCATCGATAGGGATATAGATAGATAAGAT
This sequence comes from Leucoraja erinaceus, assembly GCF_028641065.1. NCBI lineage: Eukaryota > Metazoa > Chordata > Chondrichthyes > Rajiformes > Rajidae > Leucoraja > Leucoraja erinaceus. The sequence continues at coordinate 2,563,992 of NC_073396.1, forward strand.
AGATATCAATCCACACATACACCCCTCTACCCAACACACACCCACTATATATATATCACGGATGGATGTATAGTATAGCATAGATAATAAATCCTTAGATTGGATGGACTCGGCTTAGATGCAAATAGATAGTTCCCGATAGCATAGTAGATAGAAAGATCGATAGATAGATAGATAGCTAGCTAGATAGATAGATAGATAGATAGATAGATAGATAGATAGATAGATAGATAGATAGATAAGATAGATAGATAGATATATAGATAAAGGAAATAATGATAGATAGGATAGTAGACAGATAGAGAGGACAGATAGAACAGACAGGGGAGGCATTTATGGTTGTAGGGCATTCGCTGGCGGCGCGGACTCGGTGAGCCCTGTTGCGCCTCTGTTCTCTAACGGGTTCCTCACTTTGCCGCTTAAGTGTATAGGATTTTGCATACGTTGTACTCACGTTTTGTCATCTTCACACCTGGGAGGTAATTGGAGGACAGAAGGAGGGAGGGAAGCCTTGCTATTTTCTAACATGTTCGCAAAAGTGGATAACATTGCCACTGGTCTGATCCACACAATGTCCATGGACAATGCTCACCCCACAAGTGAACTCGGGTTGAAAGGGCAGGGTACAGGCAACACAGCTCTTGGCAAAACCTGTGCAGTGGAGATGAATCAGTATCCACAACAACCAGTGTGGGGACGCACCCACCACACACCCACACACACACACACACACAGACAAACACACACATCCACACACACAAATATATACCCACACACACGCATACATCTACACACACAGGCACACAAACACACACACACACACACACACGCATGCACACACACACACACACACACATGCACACACACACGCACACACACACATACACTCACACATGCACACACATACACACACACACACACATATACACACACACACACACACACATACACACACACATACACACACACACACACGCACACACATGCACACACACATGCACACACACACACGCACGCACACACATACACACACACATGCACACACACATGCACACACACACACACATTGCTCACACACTCGCACACACACAAAGACATGCACACACACGCACACAGAACACACACACACACACGCGCGCACACACTCACACACACACACACACACACACACACACACACACACACACACACACACACACACACACACACACACACACACACACACACACACACACACACACACCCACATACACACACATACACACACGCACACACACACACACACACACACATGTATATACACACACGCATACACACACACACACTCACACGCCACACACACACGCCACACACACACACACACACATATACACACACACACACATGCACACATGCAAACATACACACACATGCACACACACACACACACACACGCACGCGCACACAAACCAACCTCCCTTCCACTGACTCCATCTACACCTCACGCTGCCTCGGCAAGGCCAGCAGCATCATCAAAGACCAGTCTCACACCCCGGCCACTCCCTCTTCTCCCCTCTCCCATCAGGCAAAAGGTACAGAAGTGTGAAAACGCACACCTCCAGATTCAAGGACAGTTTCTTCCCGGCTGTTATCAGGCAACTGAACCATCCTACCACAACCAGAGAGCGGCCCTGAACTACTATCTACCTCATTGGTGACCCTTGGACTATCCTTGACTGGATTTTACTGGCTTTAATCTTGCACCAAATATTATTCCCTTATCATGTATCTGTACATTGTCAATGGATCGATTGTAATCATGTATTGTCTTTCCGCTGACTGGATAGCTGGCGAAGTTTTTCACTGTACCTCGGTACACGTGACAATAAACTAAACTGAAACCGACATGTATAAAAATCCGAAGCTGGACACAAAATGCCGGAGAAACTCAGCGGGACCAGGCAGCATCTCGGGAGTGAAGGGATGAGTGACTTTGTAGTACTGAGTTACACCAGCGTTTTGTGTCTATCGTGGGTTAAACCAGCAACTGCAGTTCCTTCCCGTCACATGTATAAAAATCCTGTGTGTTGCCCAAAACTGTGAAGTTTCCAGCTCGTGGGAGATCATCTCCCTATTGCCTTTGTTCAGTGGCGCAGCAGTAGAGTTGCTGCCTTACCGCGCCGGAGACCCGGGCTCGATCCCGACTACGGGCGCTGTCTGTACGGAGTTTGTACCTTCTCCCCGTGACCTGCGTGGGTTTTCTCCGAGATCTTCAGTTTCCTCCCACACTCCAAACAGGTGCAGGTTTGTAGGTTAATTGGCTTGGCGTAAATGTGAAAATTGTGCGTAGGATAGTATTAGTGTGCGGGGATCGCTGGTCGGCGCGGACCCGGTGGGCCGAAGGGCCTGTTTCTGCGCTGTATCTCTAAAACTAAAAACTAAAGCTGGATAATTCATCTGTGGTGCGACAAGCCGTTACTGATGTGTTGCCCAGTAGTTTCCAAATATTTGTCTTTACCTGGTACATGGTGGCAGCAAATACTGTCGGTCTGTGAGCTCAGCTTCATGTAGTTGTGACTGGTACAAACTTGCAGGAAATATGTCGATCTGTGGAAACTAGGACTGCTTAGGATGTGCTGATGGTTCTTCCGAACAGGAACCGCAAGACTTCATGTTAAATCCTATTACGAAAGAACAGCAGAGACTTTAACACCCCTGCTACATAAATACACATACATATCAAGAGTCAAGAGTGCTTTGTTGTCACAGACATGTATGCGGGAAGGAACTGCAGATGCTGGTTTAAACCAAAGGTAGACACAGAGTGCTGGAGTAACTCAACGGGACAGGCAGCATCTCTGGAGAGAAGAAATGGGTGACGTTTCGGGTCGAGACCCTTCTTCAGACTGTCCCAAATTGGAATTGTTACTTGCAGCAGCACAATAGATACTTAAATATAGTACTCTGTAAATCTACGTATATATTAAACACTGCCATTTCAAAATTTGGGCCATAACCACCCCCCCACCCCCCCCCCCCCCCCCCCTGTATCCACCTATTATCCACCACACTTTGTCCTGCCCCTCTTCTCTTCCAGCTTTCTTTCCACCCTCCCCCCCATAATCTGTCTGAAGAAGGGTCTCGACCCAAGACATCACCCGTCCATGTTCTCCACAGATGCTGCCTGACCCGCTGAGTTATGGTGCAGCAGCATCTATGGAGCGAAGGAAATAGGCAACGTTTCGGGCCGAAACCCTTCTGGAAATAGGCAACGTTTCGGGCCGAAACCCGGAAGGGTTTCGGCCCGAAACGTTGCCTATTTCCTAAGCTCCATAGATGCTGCTGCACCCGCTGAGTTACTCCAGCACTCTGTGAAACATCACCTATCCATGTTCTCCACAGATGCTGCCTGACCCGTTGAGTTACTCCAGCACTCTGTGAAACGTCACCTATCCATGTTCTCCATAGATGCTGCCTGACCCGCTGAGTTACTCCAGCACTCTGTGAAACGTCACCTATCCATGTTCCCCAGAGATGCTGCCTGGCCCGCCGGATTACTCCAGCACTTTGTGCCTTTTTTGTGTCGTAAACCTGCACCTGCAGTTACTTGCTTCTCCTCTCCTGCTTTGTGTAGATTTTTATGAAAATCCAGGTCGCTCTTCAATAAACCACTGCAAGGCGTAACTTTCTCTTGGTTTGCAAAATTTTAACAGTTCAATCCGTTATTGCAACACAGAATAGATTCATCCAACCCAAAGACATTAATATCAGAATCTCCAATGTTCAGCTATTTTTACCAATCATTAGTTTTAATGATTTCCCCTAAACGGTATCCAGTTTATTCCTGTGGTCGCGCTTCTTCCTTTCCCATCGTAACCCTATACGCCACCCAAACTCTGACATTCATCAGAAAACTGCCCATCCGTTGCCTTTCTCTATCGTGCACCTGATACCAGTCTTAGTTTAGTTTAGCTTAGTTTAGAGATACGGCGTGGAAACAGGCCTGTCCACGCCGACCAGCCATGCCCGCACGCCAACACTGCCCTACACACACGAGGGACAATTCTCACTTGTACCAATCAACATACAAACCTGCACGTCTTTGGAGTGTGGGAGGAAACCCAAGATCCCGGAGAAAAACCCACGCAGGTCACGGGGAGAGCGTGCAAACTCCGTACAGACAGCACCCGTAGTCGGGATCGAACCCGGGTCTCCGACGCTGCAAGCGCTGTAAGGCAGCAACTCCACCGCTGCAACACCGTGACTGACCTTTCATTGATAAAGTCATGGACAGAGTCATTGATGACGTTTACCTTTGCTCCAGCATCAACCAATCAGTAATATTCACCTGGACAATGAACCTCATTGGAGTTCCCGAGAATTAATCCAAGAACCATTTAAATGCCCTCCAGCTATGTATTAGTTTAGAAACATAGAAACATAGAAATTAGGTGCAGGAGTAGGCCATTCGGCCCTTCGAGCCTGCACCGCCATTCAATATGATCATGGCTGATCACCCAACTCAGTATCCCGTACCTGCCTTCTCTCCATACCCCCTGATCCCCTTAGCCACAAGGGCCACATCTAACTCCCTCTTAAATATAGCCAATGAACTATGGCCTCAACTACCTTCTGTGGCAGAGAGTTCCAGAGATTCACCACTCCCTGTGTGAAAAAAGTTCTTCTCATCTCGGTTTTAAACGATTTCCCCCTTATCCTTAAGCTGTGACCCCTTGTCCTGGACTTCCCTAACATCGGGAACAATCTTCCTGCATCTAGCCTGTCCAACCCCTTAAGAATTTTGTAAGTTTCTATAAGATCCCCTCTCAATCTTCTAAATTCTAGAGAGTATAAACCAAGTCTATCCAGTCTTTCTTCATAAGACAGTCCTGACATCCCAGGAATCAGTCTGGTGAACCATCTCTGCACTCCCTCTATGGCAATAATGTCCTTCCTCAGATTTGGAGACCAAAACTGTACGCAATACTCCAGGTGTGGTCTCACCAAGACCCTGTACAACTGCAGTAGAACCTCCCTGCTCCTATACTCAAATCCTTTTGCAATGAAAGCTAACATACCATTCGCTTTCTTTACTGCCTGCTGCACCTGCATGCCTACCTTCAATGACTGGTGTACCATGACACCCAGGTCTCGCTGCATCTCCCCCTTTCCCAATCGGCCACCATTTAGATAATAGTCTGCTTTCCCGTTTTTGCTTTTGTTTGGTTTAGTTTAGTTTAGAGATATAGCGCAGAAACAGACTCATCGACCCACCGAGTCCGCGCTGATCAGCGATCACAATCCTTCACACACATGGGGCAATTTACATTTTACATTCAAACCTAAAGCCAACTAACCTACACACATGTACATCTTTGGAGTGTGGGAGGAAACCGAAGATCTCGGAGAAAACCCACGCGTTCACGGGGAGAGCGTACAAATTCCGTCCACGCCGACCAGCCATCCCCGCACGCCAACACTGTCCTACACACACGAGGGACAATTCTCACTTGTACCAATCAACATACAAACCTGCACGTCTTTGGAGTGTGGGAGGAAACCCAAGATCCCGGAGAAAAACCCACGCGTTCACGGGGAGAGCGTGCAAATTCCGTGCAGACAGCGCCCGTAGTCGGGATCGAACCCGGGTGTCCAGCGCTGAGAGGCATCAACTCTACCGCTGAGCCACCGTGACGTCCTGGATCTATCAAGATTCTGGTGTGCAAAGGTTTCACAATTATAATAGTAAATTAAATCAGCTTCCACATTATCAAAGCAATTAGATAGAAAGCTAAAGCTACATTATAACATTGTGCCGTAATGAAAGACATGTTTGTGTCTTAATAGCATTAAGGACATTACTTATCATCTCACTTAACAGGATGTCAAAGATAGCATGGCAGAAATTAGACAATGATCTCATAAAGAATGAGTCTGAAGAGGCCCCTGACCTGACCCGAAATGTCATCTGTCGATTCCTCTCCACAGATGCTGCCTGATCTGTTTAATTCCTCGAGGACCAGAGGACACAGGTTTAAGGTAAAGGGGAAAGAGATTTAATAGGAATCTGAGGGGAAAAAATCTTCACACAAAGGGTGGTGGGTGTATGGAACAAGCTGCCAGAGGAGGTAGTTGAGGCTGGGACTATCCCAACGTTTAAGAAACAGTTAGACGGGTACATGGATAGGACTGGTTTGGAGGGATAAGGGCCAAGTTTATTTTATTTTAGAGATACAGGATCTTTGTCCACAGTGACTAGCGATCTCCGCACACTAACATTCTCTTTCTTCGATCTGAAGAAGGATCTCGACCCGAAACATCACCCATTGCTTCTCTCCAGAGATGCTGCCTGACCCGCTGAGTTCCTGCAGCATATTGTGTCCTGCATTAGATGCTTGTGTCCAGCTTTTAGTGTCAGAGAAACATAGAACATAGAAAATAGGTGCAGGAGTAGGCCATTCGACCCCTCGAGCCAGGACCGTCTTTCAATATGATCATGGCTGAGCATCCAAAATCAGTACCCCGTTCCTGCTTTTCCTCCATATCCCTTGATTCCGTTAGCCTCAGGAGCAACATCTAACTCTCTCTTGAAAACATCCAGAGAATTGGCCTCCACTGCCTTCTGTGGCAGAGAATTCCACAAATCCTCATCTCCATTTATTTTAGACAGTCCTGTCTATTTTCTATCCACAGACAGACACATTTTAGCTGTAGGCATCCGCAGAATAAAGGCATCTGTTGAGAGCTGTCACAACAATGCTTATTTTAGTTTGGTTTAGTTTCGAGATACAGGCCCTTCGGCCCACCGAGTCCGCACCGACCAGCGATCCCTGCACACTAACACTATCCTACACACGCTGGGGACATTCTACACATACCAAGCCAGTTGGCCTACAAACCAGTGCATCTTTGGAGTGTGGGAGGAAACCGCAGATCTCGGAGAAAACCCATGCAAGTCACGGGGAGAACGTGCAAACTCCATACAGACAGCACCCGTAGTGGGGGATCGAACCCGGATCTCTGGCGCTGTGAGCATTGCAAGGCAGCAACTCTATCGCTGCGCAACCGCGCCGTCTTAAAATTGTAGAAAATAATATCTACTTCGAGGGGAAGTTCTCCTGGGTGGCCTACTGTTTGTTTAGTTTCTAGTTCAGTTTAGTTTATTGTCACGTGTACCGAGGTACAGTGAAAAGCATTTGTTGCGTGCTAACCAGTCAGCGGAAAGACAATACATGATTACAATCGAGCCGTCCACAGTGTACAGATACATGATAAGGGAATAACGTTTAGTGCAAGGTAAAGCCAGCAAAGTCCGATCAAAGATAATCTGAGGGTCACCAATGAGGTAGATAGTAGTTCAGGACCGCTCTCTGGTTGTGGTGGATGGTTCAGTTGCCTGATAACAGCTGGGAAGAAACTGTCCCTGAATGTGGAGGTGTGTGTTTTCACACTTCTGTACATTTTGCCCGATGGGAGAGGGGAGAATAGGGAGTGGCCACAGGAAACATAATGAAAATCTCAATGTATCTTCATGTTTATGTAGAATGATATTTCACGCATTTTCCAGGCAAGTTTACAGCAAGCCAAAGACATTTGGACAGGTACATGGGTGGGAAAGGTTCATAGGGACTAGCTGAGATGGGGCTCATTAGCCGGCGTGGATAGGTTGGGGTGAAGGGCCTGTTTATGTTCTGTGTGACTCTATGAAGCTGTAAACATAGAAACATAGAAACATAGAAATTAGGTGCAGGAGTAGGCCATTCGGCCCTTCGAGCCTGCACCGCCATTCAATATGATCATGGCTGATCATCAACTCAGTATCCCGTACCTCCCTTCTCTCCATACCCTCTGATCCCCTTGGCCACGAGGGCCACATCTAACTCCCTCTTAAATATAGCCAATGAACTGGCCTCAACTACCCTCTGTGGCACAGAGTTCCAGAGATTTACCACTCTCTGTGTGAAAAAAGTTCTGCTCATCTCGGTTTTAAAGGATTTCCCCCTTATCCTTAAGCTGTGACCCCTGACTGTAAAATAATTTAGCCCAAAGTTTGTTCAATACAGTAATGTAACCAGTGCTTCCATCACCTCAAATGTTGTTTTCCTGAAATAGATTCCTAAATTTCCTGGAATTTGATGGCATTTCCTTTTCCCAACTGCGCACGCGCAGATACCCGTATCACTAGGCACGGGCAAGGAGACGGTGTCATTTTGCGTCCCTATCATGTCACGGCCGCCATTTTAAATTGTGCGCGGTTGACAGGCCTCCCCCAACTGCGCAGGCGTGGATGGTCAAAAACTATTTTTACCCCCAAATCCATTGCGTCTCCCCACACATGCGCCTGTGGGTCAGGTATCGGCACCTGGGCGCCAGTCGCACGTGCGTATTTGGGGAAGGCTTACCGGGCTGGGAAATTTCCCGAAATTTCCCGAAATTATTCAATTTCCCTAAAATGACCCGAAGACAGCCAGAACTTCCCGAAATTTCAGGTAATTTCCTTCAAAGTGGAAACACTGACAATGTGGCCAAACGTACGAATCACGCACCTCAGTGTGTCAGGGATGGAGGCTGAAGTAACTGCAGATGCTGGAATCTTGATCAAAACACAAGGTGCTGGAGGAACTCGGCAGGTCAGGCAGCATCTGTGGAGGGAATGGGGAGGCGAGGTTTAAGGTCGGAACCCTTCATTAGACTGGGTCTGAGGAGGTCAAAGGAGGAGCTGGCGTGGGGGGGGCACCACTGTGGGGGGGGAGGGGAGAGAACAAAGAGGAGGACAAAGAATGTCACTGCGACCTGTCATGGTAATTCCTTCAATCAAAAAAGGATCCTTCACAAAAATATTGTCTGTCTATTTGAATGATGAATGAATGAGTGAATGTATGAATGAATGCATGAGTGAATGTATGAATGAATGATTGAGTGAATGGATGAATGAGTGAATGAGTGAATGGATGAGTGAATGGTGAATGAATGAATGAGTGAATGCATGAATGGGTGCATGAGTGAATGAATGAATGAATGGATGAATGAATGAATGGGTCAGGCAGCATCTGTGGAGAACATGGATAGGTGACGTTTCACAGAGTGCTGGAGTAACTCAGCGGGTCAGGCAGCATTTGTGGAGAACATGGATAGGTGACGTTTTGGGTTGAGACCCTTCTTCAGTTACTCCAGCTTTTTGTGTCTACCTTCGGTTTAAACCGGCATCTGCAGTTCCTTCCTGCACATGATTACTTTCGAGCCGTTTACAGTGTACAGATACATGATAAGGGAATAACGTTTAGTTAAGGTAAAGCCAGTAAAGTCCGATCAAAGATAGTCCGAGAGTCACCAATGAGGTAGATAGTAGTTCAGGACCGCTCTCTGGTTGTGGTAGAATGGTTCAGTTGCCTGATAACAGCTGGGAAGAAACTGTCCCTGAATCTGGAGGTGTGTGTGCGTTTTCACACTTCTGTACCTCTTGCCCGATGGGAGAGGGGAGAAGAGGGAGTGGCCGGGGTGAGACTGGTCCTTGATGATGCTGCTGGCCTTGCCGAGGCAGCGTGAGGTGGAGATGGAGTCAATGGAAGGGAGGTTGGTTTGTGTGTGTGATGGTCTGGGCTGCGTCCACAATTCCCTGCATTTCAGAAGAAGGGTCACAACCATGTCACCCTGACCCGCTGAGTTACTCTAGCACTTTTGGATGGTAAATCCGTATAATTCTTTGCCACTGAAGGCTGTGGAGGCCAAGTCAATCGATATTCTTGACCAGTACGGGTGTCAGGGGTTATAGGGAGAAGGCAGAAGAATGGGAATTGGAGAGATAGTATCAGCCATGATTGAATGGCGGAGTCGACTTGATGGGCCGAATGGCCTAATTCTGCTCCTGTCACTTATGAACAAGACCATTGTGTCAAAAAACTGTTTTGGAAGTCATAGTCATAGAGTGGTAGAGTGTCTCAGCGCTACCAGTCAATGTAGCTGGATGTATTGCAATTTAGGATCTGCAAACTCTGCATCTTATTGTACTAGAAGCTAGAAACAAAGCTGACGCAGATGACACAAAGCTGGGTGGCAGTGTGAACCGTGAGGAGGATGCTGTGAGAATGCAGGGTGACTTGTACAGGTTGGGTCAGTGGGCAGATGCATGGCAGATGCACTTTAATGTGGATAAGTGTGAGGATATCCACTTTGGTAGCAAAAACAGGAAGGCTGATTACTATCTAAATGGTGTCAAGTTGGGAAAAGGGGAAGTACAACGGGATCTGGGGGGTCCTTGTTCATCAGTCAATGAAAGTAAGCATGCAGGTACAGCAGGCAGTGAAGAAAGCGAATGGCGTGTTGGCCTTCATAACAAGAGGAGTTGAGTATAGGAGCAAAGAGGCAGGAATGGGGTACTGATTGGGGATGATCAGCCGTGATCACATTGCATGGTGTTGCTGGCTCGAAGGGCTGAATGGCCTACTCCTGCACCTATTGTCTATTGTCTATTGACTATAAACCACAAGGAGTATGTACAGGGTAAACCCCTTTGTTTAGAAATGGTTGAAGCCCTCATGAAAAGAGCAGAGAGGAATTCTCCCTGAATATATGAAACATCCGTAGCAATAACTCACGTGTTTGATAGACTTTGCCCTGAAGATATTTTGAGCGAGACACAGATGTTTGCTGTAGGTTTAGTTGCATGCTTACCATGTTAAGTGAGTTAAGGGAAACGGTTCAATAGGCAAACTCACCAGCTTAGCTGAAGCACCATCAAATCTAATGTTTTTAATTTGTAATTTTATTAATTTTTCTTTGTTATCTTTCTTGTTTCTGTTTTAGTATCTGAGACAACAGCCCCTCCGGGTAACAGCCCCTTCGGTCCACTGAGTCCGCGCCGACCAGCGATCCCCGCACACTTAAGGGCCTGTCCCGCCAGCATGCGACTCCATGCGGCAAGCGCGACCTAACGTGGTCGCTTGAGCCGTACGGCCTCGCGGGGCCGGTCCCACTTCGATCGCCGGAGCCGTGTGGAGTTGTGCGGAGCTGGTCCCGGCTCCGAAAAACTGACCGTGTTCAAAAATTCCGCCTGCCGCATTGAGGCCGCACGCACAGCCTCGACGGGCGTGCGCAGCGTCTCAGCGCCGTACGTCACGCGCGAACTTCCCGCGGACTTCGCTCGAACTTCACGCCACTCACTCGACCTCCGCGCAAACCCCCGCTTCCGGTTTGGTCGCGCTTGCCGCATGCTCGTGGGACCGGCCTTTAACGCTATCCTACACACAGTAGGGACAACGGGACCATTTTACCGAAGCCAATTAACTACGTCTTTGAAGCGTGGGGAGAAACCGAAATCTCAGAGAAAAAACCCGCTCAGGTTACGGGGAGAACGTGCAAACTCCGTACAGACAGCTCCCGTAGCCAGGATGGAACCCGGGTCTCTGGCGCCGTGAGGCAGCTTATTACTTTTTAATATATAATGTTAATCTAAAGTATTAAAATCAAGCACGTATGTACAATTAGTCAGATGTTCTGTTCTATTATGTATGGAGACATTAAACCATTCAGCACTAGAACTGGCCCTTCAGCCCACAATGTCTGTGCTGAGCATGATACCAAGTTAATACTAATGTCCTGAGCAACATTGCTCCAATCCCTGCAGATCCACGCGCCTATCTACAAGACCCTTACACGTCCCTGATGTAACTGCCTCCACCACCACCCCTGGCAGTGAGTTCCAGGCACCCGCCACCCTCTGTGTAAAAAAACGTAGCCCGCGCATCCCGTACACATTGAGATGAATAGATCGGGTAGACGCACAGGGTCTCTTGCCCAGAGTGGGGGAATCGAGGACCACAGGACATAGGTTTAAGGCGAAGGGGAAAAGATTTAATAGGAACCTGAGGGGTAACATTTCCACACAAAAGGAGGTGGGCCTATGGAACATAGAAACATAGACAATAGGTGCAGGAGTAGGCCATTCGGCCCTTTGAGCCTGCACCGCCATTCAATATGATCATGAGCTGCCAGAGGTGGTAGTTGAGGCCGGGACTATCCCAATGTTTAAGAAACAGTTAGACAGGTACATGGATAGGACAGGGTTTGGAGGGATATGGACCAAATGTAAGCAGGTGGGACTAGTGTAGATGGGACATGTTGGGCGGTGTGGGCAAGTTGGGCCTGTTTGCACGCTGTATTAATCCATGACTCTATCTCCTTTGAACTTTGTCCCTCTCACTTGCTATGCCCTCTTGTCCTTGGCATTTCCACCTTGGGAAAAAGGTTCTGACTGTCTACCCTCTCTCTGCCTCTCGTCGTTTTCTATGCCACGGTGACATGACTGTATGAATTGATGATGTCCATTATTCTCTCTGAGATGCTGCCTTGTTCACGGTTTGTTCCTCTGTATCCCCTCAAATTGTGCAGCCATGCTCCGTTGCACATTGAAAGCCAAAATCAATCACCGACCATCCCATGAAGGCAATTTGCAAAGCTTGGCATGTAAATATGAGAGTGTGAAATGATGTTGGTGCATGCGACACGTTGATCAGGAGAAAGATTAAAATTATGTCTCGAAGCGAAACCTTGGGGAAAATGAAAAATTTTGAAATAAATGTTGATCTTGTATCAAAGGCGAATTATTCAGGAACTGTCAAGCTGAAAATAGACACTAGACAATAGACACAATAGGCCATTTGGCCCTTCTAGCCAGCACCGCCATTCAATGTGATCATGGCTGATCATCCCCAATCAGTACCCCGTTCCTGCCTTCTCCCCATATCCCCTGATTCCACTATCTTTAAGAGCCCTATCTAGCTCCCTCTTGAAAGTATCCAGAGAACCGGCCTCCACCGTCCTCTGAGGCAGAGAATTCCACAGACTCACAACTCTCTGTGAGAAAAAGTGTGTCCTCATCTCCGCTCTAAATGGCTGACCCCTTATTCTTAAACTGTGGCCCCTGGTTCTGGACTCCCCCAACATCGGGAACATGTTTCCTACCTCTAGCATGTCCAAACCCATAATAATTTTATATGTTTCAATAAGATGCCCTCTCATCCTTCTAAACTCCAGAGTATACAAGCCCAGCTGCTCCATTCTCTCAGCATATGACAGTCCCGGCACCCGGGAATTAACCTTGTGAACCTACGCTGCACTCCCTCAATAGCAAGAATGTCCTTCCTCAAATTAGGGGACCAAAACTGCACACAATACTCCAGGTGTGGTCTCACTAGGGCCCGGTACAGGGAAGATTTACGAGGATGTTGCCAGGACTAGAGGGTTTGAGCTACAGGCGGAAGTTGAGCAGGCTGGGACTCTACTCCTCGGAGCGCAGGTGGATGAGGGGAGATCTTATGGAGTTGAATAAAATCATGAGAGGAATAGATCGGGTGGATGCACAGAGTCTATTGCCCAGTGTAGGTGAATCGAGACCCAGAGGACACAGGTTTAAGGTGAGGGAGGGAAATTTACTAGGAAACTTTTTCAACCTTGGAGAAAATGAAAAATGGAAAGGAATATAGATCTTGTACAATTGTGGCGAATTATTCTGGAAGCCCCTCGACCAATACAAATAGACCCCTTGGGGATATGAAGTTTGATTGGCTGCCAACTTCCTTTGCTATACAATTTTATTTTTAGAAAAGAACTGTATCCTTTGTTTTAGTGTCGAAAACGTAGCTGTATATTTATAGCTCTTGCACACATCAGCATGTGCTTACAAGCTGCGAATCTGTGTGTTTCTGACTGCTCTGTGTCTTGGCAAGGTGCCCTGGTTTTAACGTTGGCACCTGTAGCAGGTAGCGGGCAGGTGCCGACGATCGTAGCTGCTGTTCATGGAGGTGGATGTTTGACGCACCCATCCATCCGCCTCTAACACTGGAGCAACGCAACGGGTCAGGCAGCATCTACGGCGTGAGGGCGCGGGGGTGGGGGGGGGGCATGGGGGGGGGGGGGGAACGTCACCTATCCATGTTCTCCACAGATGCTGCCTGACCCACTGAGTTATGGTGCAGCAGCATCTATGGAGCTAAGGAAATAGGCAACGTTTCGGGCCGAAACCCTTCTGGAAATAGGCAACGTTTCGGGCCGAAACCCGGAAGGGTTTCGACCCGAAACGTTACCTATTTCCTTAGCTCCATAGATGCTGCTGCACCTGCTGAGTTACTCCAGCACTCTGTGAAACGTCACCTATCCATGTTCTCCATAGATGCTGCTGCACTCGCTGAGCTACTCCAGCACTCTGTGAAACGTCACCTATCCATGTTCTCCACAGATGCTGCCTGACCCGCTGAGTTACTCCAGCACTCTGTGAAACATCACCGATCCATGTTCTCCACAGATGCTGCCTGACTCACTGAGTTATGGTGCAGCAGCATCTATGGAGCGAAGGAAATAGGCAACGTTTCGGGCCGAAACCCTTCTGGAAATAGGCAACGTTTCGGGCCGAAACCCGGAAGGGTTTCGACCCGAAACGTTACCTATTTCCTTAGCTCCATAGATGCTGCTGCACCCGCTGAGTTACTCCAGCACTCTGTGAAACGTCACCTATCCATGTTCTCCACAGATGCTGCCTGACCCGCTGAGTTACTCCAGCACTCTGTGAAACGTCACCTATCCATGTTCTCCACAGATGCTGCCTGACCCGCTGAGTTACTCCAGCACTTTGTGTCCATGTTCGATTGTAATCACGTATTGTCTTTCCGCTGACTGGCTAGCGTGCAACAAAAGCTTTTCACTGTACCTCGATACAGGTGACCGTAAACTAAACTGAAACTGAACTGACTCCAGAGATGCTGCCTGACCCGCTGAGTTACTCCAGCACTCTGTGAAACGTCACCTATCCATGTTCTCCACAGATGCTGCCTGACCCGCTGAGTTACTCCGACACTTTGTGTCCTTCTGCGTATTAACCGGCATCTGCAGTTCCCTGTTTCCATGTCTTTATTAAAAATTACCTTTCACACAGTGAACAAAGGAAGACGGCGTGACCCACAATTGCCGAGTTATTTCAGTAAACTCGCCTGATTACAGCTGCCAATTCGATTCCACTGCAACTATTCTGCTTTCGAAAGCTAGTGTCTGCTGTGCCATTCTGAGCGTGCCGATGACTTTATGACAAGACAATATATTTTGGAATGAATGTCATCCGTCATGCGGCCCACATTGTATTTTTCTGCACAAGGACGTCAGGAGCGGCAGATTCTCCAACTCACTACTCGGTGTTGGGTTTTGGCATGTGGATGTATGACCTTTGGTGACCCCAGACCATTAGCCATGTCATCAACATCCACCAAACTATGAAGCTGGAGGAGTGGAATCTTCTACGCTGGTTGTTGTAGACTTCACTTTAGAGATACACAGCGGAGAAACAGGCCCTTCAGCCCACCAAGTCCGGCACTGACCAGCTATCGCCCTGTACACTAGCACCACCCTATACAGTACACTAGGGACAATGTACAAGGTTTGGTCCCGACAGGCTCTTTGGCAAGCGAATGGTATGTTAGCTTTCATAGCAAAAGGATTTGAGTATAGGAGCAGGGAGGTTCTACTGCAGTTGTACAGGGTCTTGGTGAGACCACACCTGGAGTATTGCGTACAGTTTTGGTCTCCAAATCTGAGGAAGGACATTATTGCCATAGAGGGAGTGCAGAGAAGGTTCACCAGACTGATTCTTGGGATGTCAGGACTGTCTTATGAAGAAAGACTGGATAGACTTGGTTTATACTCTCTAGAATTTAGGAGATTGAGAGGGGATCTTATAGAAACTTACAAAATTCTTAAGGGGTTGGACAGGCTGGATGCAGGAAGATTGCTCCCGATGTTGGGGAAGTCCAGGACAAGGGGTCACAGCTTAAGGATAAGGGGGAAGTCCTTTAAAACCGAGATGAGAATAACTTTTTTCACACAGAGAGTGGTGAATCTCTGGAATTCTCTGCCACAGAGGGTAGTTGAGGCCACAGTTCATTGGCTATATTTAAGAGGGAGTTAGATGTGGCCCTTGTGGCTAAGGGGATTAGGGGGTATGGAGAGAAGGCAGGTACGGGATACTGAGTTGGATGATCAGCCATGATCATATTGAATGGCGGTGCAGGCTCGAAGGGCCGAATGGCCTACTCCTGCACCTAATTTCTATGTTTCTATGTTTCTATGCCCCATCTACACTAGTCCCACCTGCTTGTGTCTGGCACATATCCCTCTCACATATCCCTCATCATATCAATGTACCTGTCCAAATATTACAGTGCCAGAGATCCAGGTTCGAACCTGACTACGGGCGCTGTCTGTACGGAGTTTGCACGTTCTCCCCGTGACCCACGTGGGTTTTCTCCGGGTGCTCTGGTTTCCTCCCACATTCCAAAGACGTACAGGTTAATTGTCTTCAGTAAAAATGTTCACAGGTTCACAAGTCACAGGGTTGGAATTAGGCCATTCGGCCCATCGAGTCTACTCCACCATCCAATCATGGCTGATCTCTGCCTCCTAGTCCCATTTTCCTGCCATCTCCCCATAAAGCCTTGACACCCGTTCTAATCAAGAACATGTCTATCTCTGCCTTAAAAACATCCACTGACTTGACCTCCACAGCCCACTGTGGCAATGAGTTCCACAGATTCACCACCCTCTAACTAAAGAAGATCCTCCTCACCTCCTTTCTAAAAGAGCGCCCTTTAATTCTGAGGCTGTGACCTCTAATCCTGGACTCTCCCACCAGTGGAAACATCCTCTCCACATCCACTCCATCCAGGCCTTTTATTATTTTCCCTAGTGTGTGTAGGATAGTGTTAGAAACATAGAAACATAGAAATTAGGTGCAGGAGTAGGCCATTCGGCCCTTCGAGCCTGCACCGCAATTCAATATGATCATGGCTGATCATCCAACTCAGTATCCCGTACCTGCCTTCTCTCCATACCCCCTGATCCCCTTAGCCACAAGGGCCACATCTAACTCCCTCTTAAATATAGCCAATGAACTGGCCTCAACTACCCTCTGTGGCAGAAGGGATTTCCCCTTTATCCTTAAGCTGTGACCCCTTGTCCTGGACTTCCCTAACATCGGGAACAATCTTCCTGCATCTAGCCTGTCCAACCCCTTAAGAATTTTGTAAGTTTCTATAAGATCCCCTCTCAATCTTCTAAATTCTAGAGAGTATAAACCAAGTCTATCCAGTCTTTCTTCATAAGACAGTCCTGACATCCCAGGAATCAGTCTGGCGAACCGTCTCTGCACTCCCTCTATGGCAATAATGTCCTTCCTCAGATTTGGAGACCAAAACTGTACGCAATACTCCAGGTGTGGTCTCACCAAGACCCTGTACAACTGCAGTAGAACCTCTCTGCTCCTATACTCAAATCCTTTTGCAATGAAAGCTAACATACCATTCGCTTTCTTTACTGCCTGCTGCACCTGCATGCCTACCTTCAATGACTGGTGTACCATGACACCCAGGTCTCGCTGCATCTCCCCCCTTTCCCAATCGGTCACCATTTAGATAATAAAGTGTTAGTGTGGGAAGGGGTTGCTGGTCGGTGCGGGCTGGATGGGCCGAATGGCCTGTTTCCGTGCTGTATCTCTAAACCCACAAAGCTCCCTCGCCTGGTTTCCCATCAGATGCCCAGACAGAATTTAAATCCCAATCTCACCATCAGCCCTTCCATGCAACTTGTATTGGCTGTAGGCGTCAGCGACCTACTGCTAGACGTAATAGAATAGTTAATAGAAATGAAACATAATTAAGGCCAAAGCGTGCAAAATTAATTACTATGCAATTCCCCTGCTTGGTGAGATACACGCTCAGGATATCAATCCAACATTGTGATCTAATTGTCCAAGTCTAACTGGTTTCATGCTACAGTAAACAGCTTCACCAACCAGCGCTCCAATGATGCTCTGATCCTCCATGGCCATCCACACCCCTCTGGTCCTGAAGCCATTTAAATAAACAAATAGTCAAATAGTTTGGACAGGCTGCAGGACAAGAATTACAACGTGTTTTTGACAGTAATTAGTTTTATAGCCACAATTCAACAGAAGCAAAGTACCGGCCACTAGCAGGGTGGCCCAGCGGTAGAGACACCGCCTCACAGCGCCAGGGACCCGGGTTCCATATAACAAACCATATAACAATTACAGCACGGAAACAAGCCATCTCGACCCTACAAGTCCATGCCGACACAACTTTTTTTCCCTCAGTCCCACCTGCCTGCACTCATACCATAACCCTCCATTCTCTTCTCATCCATATGCCTATCCAATTTATTTTTAAATGATACCAATGAACCTGCCTCCACCACTTCCACTGGAAGCTCATTCCACACCGCTACCACTCTATGAGTAAAGAAGTTCCCCCTCATGTTACCCCTAAACTTCTGTCCCTTAATTCTGAAGTCATGTCCTCTTGTTTGAATCTTCCCTATTCTCAAAGGGAAAAGCTTGTCCACATCAACTCTGTCTATCCCTCTCATCATTTTAAAGACCTCTATCAGGTCCCCCCTTAACCTTCTGCGCTCCAGAGAATAAAGACCTAACTTATTCAACCTATCTCTGTAACTTAGTTGTTGAAACCCAGGCAACATTCTAGTAAATCTCCTCTGTACTCTCTCTATTTTGTTGACATCCTTCCTATAATTCCTATAGTTCCATCCTGACCTCAGGAGCTGTCTGTGTGTGTGGAGTCTGCAGGTTCTCCCCGTGACCACGTGGGTTTTCTCCGGGTGCTCCGGTTTCCTCCCACACTCCAAAGACGCGCGGGTTTGTAGGTTAATTGGCTTGGTGTGAAATGGTAAATTGTCCCCCAGTGTGTGTAGGACCATGCTAGTATACGGCATGGACTCGGTGGGCCAAAGGGCCTGTTACCGTGTTGTATCTCTAAACTAAAACTAAAATCCCCCCCAAAATATGCAGGTTTGTAGGTTAATTGGCCCCCTGTAAATTGCCCCTGGATAGAAAGTGGGATAGCATGGAACTAGTGTGAATGGGTGGTCGATGGTCGGTGCGGACTCGGTGGGCCGAAGGGCCTGTTTCTGTGCTGTATCTCCAAACTACAAACTGGACTTGTGGCATAACATGGAACTAGTTTGAACAAGTGGGCTAACATAGAACTAGTGGGAATAAGGCATTGTGGTCGGTGTGGACTCGGTGGGCCGAAGGGCCTGTTTCCATGCTGTATCTCCAAACTACAAACTGGACTTGTGGCATAACATGGAACACCTCCTGGTCAATTTCTATCCATCAATCATTGAAAGCATCATCACCTCCTCAATCACAGTCTGGTACGGTAACACCGATAGTCACTCACTACACAGAATACAGCGCATTGTCTCCAAGGCCCCCAGGATCATCAACTCCCCCCCTCCCCTCAATCCATTCCATTTATCTCCAACGTACCTCAAAACGGGCAAAAAAGATCATCTCGGACCACTCCCATCCAGCAAATCACCTTTTTCAGTCTCTCCCTTCAGGGAGGCGCCTCAGGTCACTTGCTACTAAACCCACCCGCTTTAAAAACAGTTTCTTCCCCTCAGCAATAAGAACTCTCAATTCCGTCCAATAATCAGACAATAATATGACTTTTGATGTATACAGTGTCTTGTCTATGGTCTTTGTTTGTTCTTTTGCACTATGTATTGTTGGTGAGATTTGTGATTTGTGATGTGGTATGGATGCACTTTATTACGGTAATCTGTGTTATTAGTTGTATGTAACTAAAGCAGTGTACCATCATGTACCCAACCTAAATACCACCAACCCTGGTTGCGAGGCAAATAAAGATTCTATCTATTCTATTCTAGTGTGAACCTGTGGGCTAACATTGAGCGTGTGTGAACAGGTGATCGATGGCTGTTGTGGAGCCGAAGGGCCCGTTTCCACGCTGTATCAGTAAACGAAACACAAACTGAGCTGAAAAGGCATTTGAAGAACAAGTGGAAAGACAGGGCTTGGAGCAGCGAGCAGGGGAGGCATCCCGAGCTCGGTAGACCTTCAACTCCCAGCTCGAGTGTCAGGTGAGGACTATAAATCACGTCGGTGACAGGCCAGTTGCCAGCCGAAAATAGCAGCCGCGAGATTAATTTACATTTATGGTGCAAATCCAGCGACTGTATCGACGACACACGCCGTGGGTTAAAGCCAAGCGAGCCCAAGGCCAAGACTAGAATCGTTTGGTTTTTGCAAGGGTGGCTGGAGACACATTGTGGGGCATTTCTCCACCAAATCCAACTACAATTAATACTAATACATCGAGCAATGTCCCTCTAAATCTGAGGGCATGTTATGTTATTATTCTTCCGTTTTTGGACAATCGACCATCGATCCAGATGATTTTCTTCCAGCTGCTGGAAACAATTTGAATTCTCTGAGCATTTCTGAATTATCTGAAATTAATCCGTCTCTGCATTGCTGTCTGGGAGTTTATTACATGTAGCATATTTACGTGTGCAATTAATATCAGTGCTGTCATAAACAAACATGCACAGGTTGAGTACGCAGATATATTCAAGGATCTGATTCAAATGTGGTAGGAATTGTACATTGCGAGGTCATTTAGACAACAATTTACCCACCTATTTGCTGTTCTGTACAATATTATCAAATGTCAAACAGAGAATGCAGATACGAGGAACTGCAGATGTTGGATTGCAACAAAAAAAAAGACACAGAGTGCTGGAGTAACTCAGCGGGTCAGGCAGCATCGGTGGAGAACATGGATAGGTAACGTTTCACAGAGTGCTGGAGTAACTCAGCGGGTCAGGCAGCATCTGTGGAGAACATGGATAGGTGACGTTTCACAGAGTGCTGGAGTAACTCAGCGGGTCAGGCAGCATCTGTGGAGCTAAGGAAATAGGTAACGTTTCGGGTCGAAACCCTTCCGGGTTTCGGCCCGAAACGTTGCCTATTTCCAGAAGGGTTTCGGCCCGAAACGTTGCCTATTTCCTTCGCTCCATAGATGCTGCTGCACCATAACTCAGCGGGTCAGGCAGCATCAGTGGAGAACATGGATAGGTGACGTTTCACAGAGTGCTGCAGTAACTCAGCGGGCCAGACAGCATCAGTGGAGAACATGGATAGGTGACGTTTCACAAAGTGCTGGAGTAACTCAGCGGGACAGGCAGCATCTGTGGAGAACATGGATAGGTGACGTTATGGGGCGAGACCCTTCTTCAGACTAGTGGAGACGTTGACTACTTTGCCGGGCCAGGCCGACCCCTGCAACCCAGACCCAGTGCCGTTGCCAGGACAACGGGCCCTTATGGCCAAGTTAAGACTGTATGGGCGGCACGGTGGCGCAGCGGTGGAGTTACAGCCTCACAGCGCCAGAGACCCGGGTTCGATCCTGACTACGGGCGCTGTCTGTTTGGAGTTTGTACGTTCTCCCCGTGACCTGCGTGGGTTTTCTCCGGGTGCTCCGGTTTCCTCCCACACTCCAAAGACGTGCGGGTTTGTTGGTTAACTGGCGTCTATAAATTCCTCTAGTGTACGGGGTTGATCGCAGGTTGGGGTAGACTCAGCGGGCCGAAGGGCCTGTTTCCACGCTGTATCGATTCTGTTGTATTTATTTACTTATTTATTTGTTTATTTGTTGGGATACAGCGCGGAAACAGGCCCTTCGGCCCATCGAGTCCGCACCGACCAGCGATCCCCGCTCACTAACACTATCCTACTCACACCAAGGGACAATTTACACACACACACACAAAGCCAATTAACCTACAAACCTGCACGTCTTTAGAGTGTGGGAGGAAACCGAAGATCCCGGAGAAAACCCACACGGGTCACTGGGGAGAACGTGCAAACTCCGTACAGACAGCGCCCGTAGTCGGGATCGAACCCGGGTCTCCGGCGCTGCATCGCACAAAAGTGGGGCTGGAATCGTAGCTGAACTCTTGTGACCTGTCTCTGTTATTCTCACCCTCTTGTACCTAAGTATGAAAGCTCTAACGCAGAGTAAATATCTGTAATCTAACGGGGTGCAGCGAAGGAATGTCTCTGTACATGGGACAACAAAAGCATTGAGTCCATGAAACATCCTGTCCACACTCCCACTTTGCCATCAGCTGGTGCCCAAGCCCCACACACAGCCAGTGCTCACATGTCTAGTGTTATGCTTCATTATATGCAGTCTGACACTCACAAGTGTGACTCAGATATTGACATAGCACGCATTATGTAGCATCGCAGAGATACAGCATCTGCAGACGGTGATTCACTAGTGGATATAGAGCTGCACAGGGATAATAGCAGCTCAGGTTCCGACACAAAGAGGAGGTCAGAGCAGCAAATAGGTCTTAGACTGTAGAGATACACAATGGAAACAGGTCTTTCTGCCACCGAGTAAGTAAGTAAGTAAGTAAGTTCATTGGCCAAGTATTCACATACAAGGAATTTGCCTTGGTGCTCCGCCCACAAGTAACAACATGACATACAGTGACAGTTACGAATGACTCAGAAAACACTTAACATTAATAATAATAAAACATTAATGATAAAATTAATGGGTTGTCAACTGTCCCGTGTTAGCCGGGACATCCCGTATATTGGGCTAAATTGGTTTAAAACCGCCCTTGTCCCGTATTTGACCGCTACTACTCGGGTCGAGGGGTCTGTCAGGTGACCGGCCCCGCCTCGCCAGTCCCCGACGTAGTGCAGCCCGTGGAGTGCAGCAGCAGCAGCAGCAGCAGCTCGCCCGTGGCCCCGTCGGTCAGTCGGCAGCCCGGCCAGCTGTCCGACCTTCGGACCTTCGCATACTGCCGACACCCCCCCCCCCCCCCCCTCCTTCTCGCGGCCGATCATCGGTCCATGAGTTGGACGGGGTGCAGCCTCCGGGCCAAAACTCCTCAGCTGGCCCCACCGGCTGGGCTTTGTGTGCAGTCCAGCACCCGGGGCCAACTCATCATTCACCCAGTCACCGCCGAGTCGGTCAACATAGAAACATAGAAAATAGGTGCAGGAGTAGAGGCCATTCGGCCCTTCGAGCCTGCACCATTCGCCATTCAATATGATCATCCAACTCAGTATCCTGTCTCTCTCTCCAAACCCCCTGATCCCTTTAGCCACAAGGGTCACATCTAACTCCCTCTTAAATATAGCCAATGAACTGTGGCCTCGACTACCTTCTGTGGCAGAGAATTCCAGAATTCAACGAATTGCCGTCAGGAATTTGTCCCTTATCTGGGAGTGAGAAAGTTGGTGACCCTCCCAGCGAGTCTGCACCGATCAGCGATCCCTCTGTGCATCAGCAATATCCTACCCACACTGGGGACAATTTACAATGTTACCAAAGCCAATTAACCTACAAACCTGTACATGTCTGGAGTGTGGGAGGAAACCGGAGCACCCGGAGAAAGCCCACGTGGTCACAGGGAGAACGTACATACTCCGTACAGACAACATCCGTAGTCAGGATCGAACCCGGGTCCCGGGAGCTGCGAGGCAGCAACTCTACCGCTGCGCCACCGTGATCTAAAATCACCACATTTTTTAACTGAGCAGAGTCCCTATTTATCCAAGTTTTTACCTTGTACAACCTACTTATTTTTTGAAAAGAAGATCCTTGCTCAGTGTTCTTGGATGCTGAGCTCTGCGTAATTTTTGCAAGACCTCAGATGCAGGTGGATGAAATATGAAGAAAGATTCTGGCATCGGGAGAGGATGATAGATAACCGTTTGGGGCCGTGTCACTTTAGAAACATAGAAAATAGGTGCAGGAGGAGGCCATTCGGCCCTTCGATCCAGCACCGCCATTCATTATGATCATGGCAGTGCTGGCACTTATGATCAAGAGGGTAGTTGAGGCCACAGTTCATTGGCTATATTTAAGAGGGAGTTAGATGTGGCCCTTGTGGCTAAAGGGATCAGGGGGTATGGAGAGAAGGCAGGTACGGGATACTGAGTTGGATGATCAGCCATGATCATATTGAATGGCGGTGCAGGCTCGAAGGGCCGAATGGCCTCTACTCCTGCCCCTACTCTCTATGTTTCTATGTTTCTATGGCTGATCGTCCCCAATCAATAACCCGTGCCTGCCTTCTCCCCATATCCCTTGACTCCACTAGAGCTCTATCTAACTCTCTCGTAAATCCATCCAGTGATTTGGCCTCCACTGCCCTTTGTGGCAGGGAATCCCATAAATTCACAACTCTCTGGGTGAAAAAGTTTTTTCTCACCTCAGTCTTAAATGACCTCCCCTTTGTTCTAAGATGTTTTTTTCTGATGTTATCAGCATCAAGAGGGTTTAATTGTCATATGTGCTAGCAATATAACGATGCAATGTGACTTGCTGCAGCTGTACAGATCCATAAAAGGAATTGATATAAACAATAAATTAATATACAATAATCAATAATAAAATTTGTCAGAAACAGCCATATTAGGTAACTATGTAAGCATGTGGTTCATAAGTTTGAGGAGCAGGATTAGGTTAGGAGTTACGTTAGTACGGGTGTCAGGGGTTATGGGGAGAAGGCAGGGGAATGGGGTTAGAAGGGACAGATAGATCAGCCAAGATTGAATGGCAGAGTAGACTTGATGGGCCGAATGGCCTAATTCTACTCCTATCATGTATAATCTTATCATCAAATAGACAATAGACAATAGGCGCAGGAGAAGGCCATTTGGCCCTGCGAGCCAGCTCTGACCATTCACTGTGATCATGGCTGATCATCCCCAATCAGTACCCCGTTCCTGCCTTCTCCCCATATCCCCTGACTCCGCTATCTTTAAGAGCCCTATCTAGCTCTCTCTTGAAAGCATCCAGAGAACCGGCCTCCACCGCCCTCTGAGGATGAGAATTCCACAGACCAAATTATCTTATGAATTAGGCCATTCGGCCCAACTAGTCTAAACTGCCATTTCACTGGATGTTTTCAAGAGAGAGTTAGATTTAGCTTTTCGGGCTAAAGGAATTAAGGGATATGGGGGACAAAGCAGGAACTGATTGTGGATGATCATCCATGATCATATTGAATGGCGGTGCTGGCTCGAAGGGCCGAATGGCCTAATCCTGCACCTATTTTTTTCTATTCAATCATGGCTGATCTAACTTTCCCTCTCAACGCCATTCTCTGGGTAATTAGTAAACTGCTAGGTAACTAGTAGGTTACTGGGGAACTAGTAGATAATACTGGGTAACTAATTGTGCTTCTACTCTTGTTTGAGAAGGAACTGCAGATGCTGGAAAAATCGAAGGTGGACAAAAATACTGGAGAAACTCAGCGAGTGAAGCAGCGTCTATGGAGCGAAGGAATAGGTGACGTTTCAGGTAGAGAAACCACCTTCACCAGTCTGAAGAAGTGTCTCGACCCGAAACGTCACCCATTCCTTCTCTCCAGAGACGCTACCTGTCCCGCTGAGTTACTCCAGCTTTTTGTGTCTACCTTCGGTTTAAACCGGCATCTGCAGTTCCTTCTTAGGCAATTAACATTTCGGGTTGGCTACATTCTGTGGAGAAGCCAGCCATCTGAGAAGTTTTCCCCTATCCATCTCCGTGGATGTCTAGTGCCCTGCTGAGTACCTCCAGCGTTCTGTATTGCAAACAGCTCCTGCTGCTTTGGTAAGCTTCAGTTATTTTCAAGGACGTCTATGATATCTGCAAGAACCACACAATTGCTCCCAGCTACAGATGTACCGGCTCAGCGCTGTTGCTCCGAGCTGTCTAGAAAGCCCTCGACCCGAGGGGGAACAATGCTCTCTCATCACACTAGACGCAGTTTCAACCTGAGTTTATTGAACGGAATGCCACACATTTAGCTGGAGGGGCACGTCTTACAAACGTTCCTTCCTTTGGCTTCTCGTGCCGTGAGTGTTTAATCTCAGCACTCAGTGGTCTAGAACTAGAGGGCACAGCTTTAAGGCGAGAGGGTTGGAATTTGGACGAGAAAGACAATAGACAACAGGAGTAGGCCATTCGGCCCCTTCGAGCCAGCACCGCCATTCAATGTGATCATGGCTGATCGTCCCCAATCAGTACCCCGTTCCTGCCTTCTCCCCATATCCCCTGACTCCGCTGTTTTTAAGAGCCCTATCTAGCTCTCTCTTGACAGTTTCCAGAGAACCGGCCTCCACCGCCCTCTGAGGCAGAGAATTCCACAGACTCACCACTCTCAGACGAAAGATTGGTGGGATAGTTCTCTCTCTCCAACTCTCTCTTTCTCTCTCTCCGACTGACTCTCTCTCTTTCTCTCTTTCTCTCACACTCTGACCCTCTCACTGACCCTCTCTCTCTCTCTCTCTCCCTCTCTCACTCACTCACTCTCCCCGTCTCACTGTGGCCTACATGTATAGTTGGGGGATGTGGTTGTGACTCCTACAGTGTAGGGGGGGAGGGGGGTGGGGGGTGGGGGGGGGGGGGGGAAGCAGAGGCAGGGTGGGCCCCTCATAGAAACATAGAAATAGGTGCAGGAGTAGGCCATTCGGCCCTTCGAGCCTGCACCATTCGCCATTCAATATGATCATGGCTGATCATCCAACTCAGTATCCTGTACCTGCCTTCTCTCCATACCCCCTGATCCCTTTAGCCACAAGGGCCACATCTAACTCCCTCTTAAATATAGCCGATGAACTGTGGCCTCAACTACCCTCTGTGGCAGAGAATTCCACAGATTCACCACTCTCTGTGTGAAAAATGTTTTCCTCATCTCAGTCCTAAAAGATTTCCCCCTTATCCTTAAATTGTGACCCCTTGTTCTGGACTTCCCCCAACATCGGGAACAATCTTCCTGCATCTA
Organism: Leucoraja erinaceus; assembly: GCF_028641065.1. NCBI lineage: Eukaryota > Metazoa > Chordata > Chondrichthyes > Rajiformes > Rajidae > Leucoraja > Leucoraja erinaceus. The sequence goes on from NC_073396.1 coordinate 2,590,650, forward strand.
GCCTGTCCAACCCCTTAAGAATTTTGTAAGTTTCTGTAAGATCCCCCCCCCCCCCCCCTCAATCTTCTAAATTCTAGTGAGTACAAGCCAAGTCTATCCAGTCTTTCTTCATATGAAAGTCCTGACATCCCAGGAATCAGTCTGGTGAACTTTCTCTGTACTCCCTTCTATGGCAAGAATGTCTTTCCTAAGATTAGGAGACCAAAACTGTACGTAATTGTTGAAGTGAAGGTGTAACTGGAACAAATTAGCGGCAAGGCTGAGAGACGTGTGTGTACGGAATAACGGAGCCTCTCCCCGTGAAAGGTTGACAAGCCCACTCACGCGCCTCCACTTTGAAAGGGCCAGAGGATAAACGAGAGAGAAAGGAGAGCGATGAGACAAAGAGAGGCTTTATCTTCATCTGTCTCGACAATTCTAAAGAGCAGCATCTCTGCTGCTATGGAGAGTGCAAACCCAAGGCCAGTGCATGAAACACTCAATGGCCAGGTGGAACAAAGATGCTCTCACCCACAATAAAACCCTTGCCTATACATGCCTGTAAAACGGTGAGCTGCCCAAGGACTGCGTGTGTGTGAAAGAGAGTTTTCAGAACATAGAACTGTGCAGCATAGGACAGTGACAGAATGCTGTAGTAACTGCAGATCGGCAAAATGCTGGAGAAACGGGTGAGGCAGCATCTGTGGAGCGAAGGAAATAGGCAACGTTTCGGGCCGAAACCCTTCCGGGTTTCGGCCCGAAACGTTGCCTATTTCCTTCAGGGTTTCGGCCTTAAACGTTGCCTATTTCCTTCAGGTTTCGGCCCAAAACGTTGCCTATTTCCTTCAGGGTTTCGGCCAGAAACGTTGCCTATTTCCTTCACTCCATCGAAGCTGCCTCACCCTCAGCATCTCTGGAGAGAAGGAATGGGTGACGTTTCGGGTCGAGACCCTTCTGGCCCTTTGGCCCACAATGTCTGGCCCACTATGGCCTTCAGGGTTTCAGCCCGAAACGTTGCCTATTTCCCTCGCTCCATAGATGCTGCTGCACCCGCTGAGTTTCACCAGCACTTTTTGTCTACCTTCGATTTTCCAGCATCTGCAGTTCCTTCTTAAACAATGCAACTGAAATGCTTTTCGTACTATAAGGAATAAATTCCTGCACCCATATATAAATGGTGCCCTCAGCTATTAACGGTGCAAGCCAGGTTAAACCAATATTATACACAAATTATATGAATTAGCTTTTTATGAATTATCATTTGTTCCTCGATCCAATGCACAATTGAACTGAAATGCTTTTCAATTAAGAATAAGGGGTAAGCCATTTAGAACGGAGATGAGGAAACACTTTTTCACACAGAGAGTTGTGAGTCTGTGGAATTCTCTGCCTCAGAGGGCGGTGGAGGCCGGTTTGAAGAGAGAGCTGGATAGGGCTCTTAAAGATAGCGGAGTCAGGGGATATGCGGAGAAGGCAGGAACGGGGTACTGATTGGTGATGATCAGCCACGATCACATTGAATGGCGGTGCTGGCTCGAAGGGCCGAGTGGCCTACTCCTGCACCTATTGTCTATTGTCTATTGTCTAATTGGAACTAGAACTTCATGACATGTTCAATTTAAATCCAGTTAAATTCAATTTGTAATGCCCCCGTCCCACTTAGGAAACCTGAACGGAAACCTCTGGAGACTTTGCGCCCCACCCAAGGTTTCCGTGCGGTTCCCGGAGGTTGCAGGTGGTTGCCGGAGGTTGCAGGTAGTGGAAGCAGGTAGGGAGACTGACAAAAACCTCCGGGAACCGTACGGAAACCTTGGGTGGGGCGCAAAGTCTCCAGAGGTTTCCGTTCGGGTTTCCTAAGTGGGACAGGGGCTTCAGAACACTGGAGTACTAGTTAGTGACACTAACCCTAATTCTATTTACTCGGAAGAGATGGTTTCATTAATTTTTAATTGATTCCATTTGCTCTCCAGTGTCAGCATCTTGCAAGGTTAGAGGTTCACTTAACAATCTGAGTCACAGTTCAAATATCGTGTCTCAAGCAGCTTAGTAAATGTTAGACACACTTGCAGGAATGTTATTCCAATCACACTATTTTTTTTTTCTCCTTCCACTTGCAATAAATGACCTTTAGTATTTATAACTCCTGCGCTGAATGCAAAGGGGATTGAAATCTGGACGCTGATGGCAGTGTTTGAAGTCTGTGGATTCAGTGGCATCCGATGGAAAGACAGAGGAGGAGGCCACACAACTGCCTCATCCGAGAGCCCTAAACATCGATAACGTAGAAACATAGACAGTAGGTGCAGGAGTAGGCCATTCGGCCCATCTAGCCAGCGTAGATTGTCCCTAGTGTGTGTAGGATAGTATGGGGTGATCGCCAGAAGGGCTACTTTCCAGGCTGTATCTCTAAAGTCTAAAGACCCAACTAGTCTTAACCCCTTAAGAATAAGGGGCAGGCCATGACTTCAGAATTAAGGGACAGAAGTTTAGGGGTAACAGTTGAGGGGGAACTTCTTTACGCAGAGAGTGGTAGCGGTGTGGAATGAGCTTCCAGTGGAAGTGGTGGAGGCAGGTTCGTTGGTATCATTTAAAAATGAATTGGATAGGCATATGGATGAGAAGGGAATGGAGGGTTATGGTATGAGTGCAGGCAGGTGGGACTGAGGGAAAAAAGTTGTGTTGGCACGGACTTGTAGGGCCGAGATGGCCTGTTTCCGTGCTGTAATTCTTATATGGTTATATGGTCATGGCTGATCATCCAAAATCAGTACCTGCTTTTTCCCCATCTCCCTTGATTCCGTTAGCCCCAAGAGCTGAATCTTAAGGGCCTGTCCCACTTAGGCGATTTTTTCGGAGACTGCCAGCGACTGTCATGGTCGTAGCTGGACCCCCTCCCTTCCTCCACGACAATGTCTACACCAATCTACCACCTAGACGATGTCACGCTACGGCAGGCTACCGACAACCAGCGACCCAATCGTAGCGACTTAAGACGTCCACCTACGACCACACCTACGACAACCTACGACAAGGAAAGTCAACCTACGTCCACCCACGACAAGCTACGAACCTGTCGGCGAAAACTGAAGCCAATTCAGTGGCCGGTACCTGTCGCCGGTTGACATAACTTGACGTAGGTAGTCGCCAATGGAATTCACCGAAAGGTTGACAAGCCCACTCACGCGCCTCCACTTTGAAAGGGCCAGAGGATAAACGAGAGAGAATGGAGAGCGATGAGACAAAGAGAGGCTTTATCTTTATCTGTCTCGACAATTCTAAAGAGCAGCATCTCTGCTGCTTTGGAGAGTGCAAACCCAAGGCCAGTGCATGAAACACTCAATGGCCAGGTGGAACAAAGATGCTCTCACCCACAATAAAACCCTTGCCTATACATGCCTGTAAAACGGTGAGCTGCCCAAGGACTGCGTGTGTGTGAAAGAGAGTTTTCAGAACATAGAACTGTGGAGCATAGGACAGTGACAGAATGCTGTAGTAACTGCAGATCGGCAAAATGCTGGAGAAACGGGTGAGGCAGCATCTGTGGAGCGAAGGAAATAGGCAACGTTTCGGGCCGAAACCCGGAAGGGTTTCGGCCCGAAACGTTGCCTATTTCCTTCAGGGTTTCGGCCTGAAACGTTGCCTATTTCTTTCAGGTTTCGGCCCGAAACGTTGCCTATTTCCTTCAGGGTTTCGGCCTGAAACGTTGCCTATTTCTTTCAGGTTTCGGCCCGAAACGTTGCCTATTTCCTTCAGGGTTTCGGCCTGAAACGTTGCCTATTTCTTTCAGGTTTCGGCCCGAAACGTTGCCTATTTCCTTCAGGGTTTCGGCAACCTACGACAGCACCTACGTCAGGAGAAGTCACGCTACGCTGATTGGCGCCAAACCCACTATCGCTGAAAATGTTTGAACACGTTGAAAATCCAGCGGCGACCAGAATGATGCTTCAGCTCTTTGGGCGACTGAGGAGACGACTCACGACCATACAGGCGACCCCCTTTGTAGTCGCCTAAATAATCGCCTAAGTGGAACAGGCCCTTAACTCTCTCTTGAAAACATCCAGTGAATTGGACTCCGCTGCCTTCTGTGGCAGAGAAAAAGTTTTTCCTCATCTCAGTCCTAAATGGCCTGCCCCTTATTCTTAAGGGGTTAAGACTAGTTGGGTCTTTAGACTTTAGAGATACAGCCTGGAAAGTAGCCCTTCTGGCCACTCAGGCCGGCGATCACCCCGTACTATCCTACACACACTAGGGACAATCTACAGTTTTACCGAAGCCAATTAACCGACAACCCTGTGCGTCTTTGGAATGTGGGAGAAAACCGGAGAAAACCCGCGCAGGTCACGGGGAGAACGTGCAAACTCCGTACAGACAGCACCCGCGGTCAGGATCGAGCCCGGGTCTCTGGCGCAGTGAGGCAGCAACTCTACCGCTGCTGTTTTTTTGAGGATTTAATAGCGAGCTGCCTTCGGGAGAGCTGCAGCACGACTCCTCCTCTCACCACGTACGAAACAAGATTACTTTCACAGGGCCGATTACAATAAAATCAATTCACATTAAAGTTCAGAGGAGCTGCAAGTTCCGCGCTCAGCAAATTCCTCCCAATTATTTTAGATTTATAACTATCCAACACCATATTTGCATATGTAGCAAATAAAGATCACCAATATATATACTTGACAATGTCATACCATGCAGAGAAAACTTTGCTAAATAGTGCCATTAATCCTACTTACGTTTCAAAGCTTATTAAATATAGATATGGTTAAACACCTTAATAAAAATATGTTTTTTAAATGTTTTTCTTGGTGATGACCATTGCTTATTTTAGAAAATATTCTGAAAGGTTTTAATTTTTTTACATATGTAATATGTAAATATGTAATTGGCCTATCTTTGATCAGACTTTGCTGGCTTTACCTTTTGGGGGATTTATTTGTCTGTAAAGTTATTATTTTCTATATTTTGAAATTTATTTTCAAATATTTTGCATTTGTGGTCCTTCCCTAAATCTTTATTAATTTCCTTCACAGCTCCACTATAAATACTAACACCATGAAAGGGGCTGTCCCACTGTACGAGCTAATTCAAGAGCTCTCCCGAGTTTAAAATATAATCAAACTCGTGGTAAGTACGTAGAATGTACGTAGCGGGTACGTCGGAGCTCGGGGACGTCTCTTAGCGGCTCGTAACGCTAACGCTAACGGCAGGTAAGCTCGTGAAGACCCGTGAAAATTTTTCAACATGTTGAAAAATGTCCACGAGAGCCCCGAGTACTTACGAGCGGCCATTACCGTAATTCTCCGAGTCCGAATCAGGGGAAACTCGGGAGAACTCTTGAATTAGATCGTACAGTGGGACAGCCTCATAACCAGAGAGCAGTGCTGAACTACTGTCTATATCTTTGGTGACCCTCAGACTATCCCTGATCGGACTTTGCTGGCTTTACCTTGCACTAAACGTTATTCCCTTATCCTGTATCTGTACAGTGTAAGCGGCTCGATTGTAATCATGTGTTGTCTTTCCGCTGACTGGTTAGCGCGCAACAAAAGCTTTTCACTGTACCTATAAACTGAACTCAACTGAGCGTAACTCTAATAGGTCCAAAGATGAAAGATTTCTTCGCAGGCTGGAAGATGATTCCACACATTGAGCTCCTGAAATATCACATTTACAAGTTTACAGGTGTGGCACGGTGGTGCAGCGGTAGAGTTGCTGCCTCACAGCGCCAGGGACCCAGGTTCGATCCTAACTACGGGCGCTGCCTGTATGGAGTTTGCACGTTCTCCCCGTGACCTGCGTGGGTTTTCTTTGAGATCTTCGGTTTCCTCCCACACTCCAAAGTCGTGCAGGTTTGTAATTTAATTGGCTTGGTGTAAATGTAAAATTGTCTCTAGGGTGTGTGTAGGATGGTGTTAGTGTGCGGGGATCGCTGGGCGGTGCGGACTCGATGGGCCGAACGGCCTGTGTCCGCGCTGTATCTCTCAACTAAACTAAACTAAACGTGCATGAAGTGACTCAGTGTTACTCTGAGATTGGAATATTTTTATCATGTGCGCAGTCTACACTCTGTGGCAATTTGATCATACCAGGTTAATAGGCTGGGGACAAGATTGGATGCTTCTTAGACTGATGCGTTTATCATTGCCCAGACTGCAGAAGCCACCATTGGGGTTATTGAAATTGTAGGAGAAGGTGGAACGACCGAGGAGAACATCAATTTAGCAAGCACTGGCGTTTAACGCCTTTGAAAATTGCATTTGGAAGTTGGAATAAATACCATGCAAATAGTGATGAAAGATGAGACCACATTCCCTGCAGGCAAAAGCTGACGTCGATCGGAGACCATACCCCAACAGTAGGTCATAAGGTCACAAGTGATAGGAGCAGAATTAGGCCATTCGGCCCATCAAGTCTACTCTGCCATTCAATCATCTCCCCCCCCCCCCCTCTCCAATCCCCCCCCCCCCATTCTCCCCCTCACATAATCAGTCTGAAGAAGGGTCCCGACCTGAAACGTCACCTATCCATGTTCTCCACAGATGCTGCCTGACCTGCTGAGTTACTCCAGCACTCTGTGAAACGTCACCTATCCATGTTCTCCACAGATGCTGCCTGACCCGCTGAGTTACGGTGCAGCAGCATCTATGGAGCGAAGGAAATAGGCAACGTTTCGGGGCCGAAACCCTTCTGGAAATAGGCAACGTTTCGGGCCGAAACCCGGAAGGGTTTCGGCCCGAAACTTTGCCTATTCCTTAGCTCCATAGATGCTGCCTGACCCGCTGAGTTACTCCAGCACTCTGTGAAACGTCACCTATCCATGTTCTCCATAGATGCTGCCTGACCCGCTGAGTTACTCCAGCACTCTGTGAAACGTCACCTATCCATGTTCTCCACAGGTGCTGCCTGACCCGCTGAGTTACTCCAGCACTCTGTGAAACGTCAGCTATCCATGTTCTCCACAGATCCTGCCTGTCCCGCTGAGTTACTCCAGCACGTTGCATCCTTTTGTGCAAAGCAGCACCTGCAGTCCCTTGTGCCTTGAATTTCCCTTATTCCATGATAGAACTATGCTAACACTGCACGTAGAACTCTGTTGCAATAAGCTCTCTTCTTATTAGCACTTGCCCTTTCCTGCAGCTTCATCCCAAATGAACACTCTTTGATCTGCACCCATTCATCTAACCAATTACAAAAAGTCTCACATTTGGAATACATTTTTCATGATCCCCTGGCTATTATCACATCTACGAACCCAGGTAGTAATTTCATACAGGTTGTTCATCTGTGTAATACCCTGAAAATATTTTAATATTCCAGAAGTAAAAAGGTGACTGAGAAATAATCCACGGGGTTTCAAGTTTTATAAACTGCAGGAGCAATATTTCTCCATTATTAGGAAACACACAACTTACAGGTTTAAGGGCTGACCAGGTAGGTCAATGGTGATGAAGTGTGAAACTTTAACCCAGTCCCACCCCGGTCATTCCCCCTTCTCCCCGCTCCCGTCCGGCAGGAGGTACAGAAGCTTGAAAGCCCGCACCACCAGACTCAGGAACAGCTTCTTCCCCTCTGTTATCAGGCTTCTGAACGGCCCTTCCACCAGCTAGGGTACATTCCGATTCACCTCTACCCCATTGCGGACATTGGACTTTGTCTGTGGAACTGATGCGCTACAACGCTGAGAACTATATTCCTGCACTCTGTATCTTCCCCTTTGCTCCACCTGTTGTACTGGAGTTTGGCTAGACTGCGTTTATCTGAGTTCAGTGGAGAACATGCAATACAAAAGCATTCGGTGCACGTAACAGTAATAAATCCGAGCCTAAAAGGTTATCTGCTTTGGCCATGAGTTTATCTGTAGACCAGTAAAATGGCCACACAATGATCCCAATTTCTAAACTACAATCTATCTCTTCACCATGAATACAAATTATTTCTGGTACAAGTGGTGCTATAAATCATATTTGCTTTGTGATCAATACCAATTTCAACCAAGAAAATAGAACAAAGATGAAAACATTTGAATTGATCGAAATTGCAATGCTTTAAAAGATCAAAGCCTCCATTACTGAGTTAGTCCAGCAGAGAGAAGATACTTAATGAATGCAACCAGTGTGCTGACAAGACTTGGAGTTGTACCCTCTCTATGCCACACTCTGCAATAAGGTCCAGCTGTGAATGTGAATTGTCAAAGATGTATTAGGATAGAAACATAGAAAATAGGTGCAGGAGTAGGCCATTCGGCCCTTCGAGCCTGCACCACCATTCAATGTGATCATGGCTGATCACCCAACTCAGTATCCTGTACCTGCCTTCTCTCCATACCCCCTGATCCCTTTAGCCACATCTAACTCCTTCTTAAATATAGCCAATGAACTGTGGCCTCAACTACCTTCTAGAAACATAGAAACATAGAAACATAGAAATTAGGTGCAGGAGTAGGCCATTCGGCCCTTCGAGCCTGCACCGCCATTTAATATGATCATGGCTGATCATCCAACTCAGTATCCCGTACCTGCCTTCTCTCCATACCCTCTGATCCCCTTAGCCACAAGGGCCACATCTAACTCCCTCTTAAATATAGCCAATGAACTGGCCTCGACTACCCTCTGTGGCAGAGAGTTCCAGAGATTCACCACTCTCTGTGTGAAAAAAGTTCTTCTCATCTCAGTTTTAAAGGATTTCCCCCTTATCCTTAAGCTGTGACCCCTTGTCCTGGACTTCCCCAACATCGGGAACAATCTTCCTGCATCTAGCCTGTCCAACCCCTTAAGAATTTTGTAAGTTTCTATAAGATCCCCTCTCAATCTCCTAAATTCTAGAGAGTATAAACCAAGTCTATCCAGTCTTTCTTCATTAGACAGTCCTGACATCCCAGGAATCAGTCTGGTGAACTGATGGCAGAGAATTCCAGAGATTCACCACTCTCTGTGTAAAAAATGTTTTCCTCATCTCGGCCCTAAAATATTTCCCCCTTATCCTTAAAGGGGATAAAGGATAATAATAATAATAATAATAAATTTTATTTATGGGCGCCTTTCAAGAGTCTCAAGGACACCTTATAAAGATTTAGCAGGTAGAGGAAAAACATGTAAGGGGAATTAAATAAATAGTAGAGACATGACTAGTACACAAAGTAAAGACAGAATTCAATACAAAGGATGATAGGTGATCTTATAGAGGTGTACAAAATCATCCGGGGAATAGATCAGATAAATACACAAACGCTTCGGGTCTTCTGAAGAAGGGTCTCGACCCGAAACATCACCCATTCCTTCTCTCCACAGATGCTGCCTGTCCCGCTGAGTTACTCCTGCATTTTGTGTCTCTCTTCGGTTTTAAACCAGCATCTGCAGTTCCTTCCGACAGGTGAATTCACAGTCTCTGGCCCAGAACACTGGAATGGAGTGGATGTGGAGAGGATGTTTCCACTAGTTGGGCAGTCTAGGACCAGAGGTCACAGCCTCAGAATTAAAGGACGTTCCTTTCGGAAGAAGATGAGGAGAAATTTCTTTAGTCCGAGGGTGGTGAATCTGTGGAATTCATTGCCACAGAAGGCTGTGGAGGCCAAGTCAATGGGTATATATTTAAGGCAGAGGTAGATAGATTCTTGATTAGTACGGGTGTCAGGGGTTATGGGGAGAAGGCAGGAGAATGGAGTTAGGAGGGAGAGATAGATCAGCCATGATTGAATGGCAGAGTGGAGTTGATGGGCCGAATGGCCTAATTCTACTCCTATCACTTACACATTTATGAATTGAGAACCCCAGGACTCAGGTCTAAGGTGAGGGGGGAAAGATTCAATAGGAACCTGACGGGTAACTTTTGATCTTTACGCAAAGGGTGATGGGTGTATGGAACGAGTGGCTGGAGGAAGTAGTTGAGACTGGTACTAGCACAACGTTTAGACAGGTACATGGATAGGACAGGTTTGGGGGATATGGGCCAAACGCGGGCAGGTGGGACTAGTGTAGATGGGACATGTTGGTTGGCGTGGGCAAGTTGGGCCGAAGGGCCTGTTTCTACTGTGACTTCTCAAAGTTTAGTATCAAATTGAACAAGTGCAAATATCACGTTGTCAGGGTCTTAGATCCTATTTCAAATCTATTAGATGATATTGATCGTATATTAAAAAAAACACATGTTCCCGGGGCAGTCAGGAGCCTGGCCATTCCATCCACAATGCTGCCTGACCCCCTGAGTTCCTCCGGCACTTTGGGTTTTACTCGAGATTCCAGCACCTGCAGTCTCCTGTCTGGCCCTGAACATTAGAAACATAGAAATTAGGTGCAGGAGTAGGCCATTCGGCCCTTCGAGCCTGCACCGCCATTCAATATGATCATGGCTGATCATCCAACTCAGTATCCCGTACCTGCCTTCTCTCCATCCATACCCCCTGATCCCCTTAGCCACAAGGGCCACATCTAAACTCCCTCTTAAATATAGCCAATGACTGGCCTCGACTACCCTCTGTGGCAGAGAGTTCCAGAGATTCACCACTCTCTGTGTGAAAAAAGTTCTCCTCATCTCGGTTTTAAAGGATTTCCCCCTTATCCTTAAGCTGTGACCCCTTGTCCTGGACTTCCCCAACATCGGGAGCAATCTTCCTGCATCTAGCCTGTCCAACCCCTTAAGAATTTTGCAACTTTCTATAAGATCCCCTCTCAATCTCCTAAATTCTAGAGAGTATAAACCAAGTCTATCCAGTCTTTCTTCGTAAGACGGTCCTGACATCCCAGGAATCAGTCTGGTTATCTGTGCTATCATAGAAACATTGAAAATAGGGGAAGGAGTGGGCCATTCGGCCCCTCGAGCCAGCACTGCCATTCAATGTGATCACGGCTGATCATCCAAAAACTGCCATTCCTGCTTTCTCCCTAGATTCAGTTTCGACCCAAGAGCTAAATCTAACTCTCTCTTGGATACATAGGGATATAATCATTCAACTGTGGACATTATAGGACACTTGAGGAATGAGAATGCTCATCAATAAAAAGAGATAGCAGAGGCTTTTAAGATTGTAATGGAAGTGCAGACTGAAGCAAATCTCCAACTAGGATATTTTAGTCTGATGCTTAATATTCAAACCAAATTGCTAGTTCTCCTCAAAGGATAAACCAGAGTAATAACAACGGGATCATCGCTGGACTGCTACTGAATATAAAACTGAACTACAGTTGATTTTCATCTATGCAGCTCCATCAGAATGAGGCTTCTTTTTATTCAATTTCTTCTAGACCCTGTGGCAGTAATTGAACACTGAAGAGATCGCTCCAACTCTCAGAACATAATCCCCCCACCTCTGTATTATTAGGCATTGCCAGCTTTGGATCACAAATAATATTTGTCTACAGAACCCTACACACATTGTGCTCGTCCACACACATCTTGCCTCCATTAATTTTACAGCAAAACGCCAAGTGCTGGAAACAGGGGCGGAAAACTCGGGGGGGGGGGGGCAGAGGGGACACGCTCCCCCCCCCCCCCAGTGTTTTGAGAGGTGGGGGACATCCCCCCCAAGTTTTTGTGATCCTGATTTTTAAATCTCTGCTTTCTGCGAGGCAGTGGGGGTGTGAATGATGATTGAGACGCGATGGTTGGAGGAGGGAGGAGTGGGGGGGGGGGGGGTGTGTGGCCCAGACCAGCGCCTCATCCACAGGCAGGATCGATCCCGGCCGTGTCTCCGGCGCTGTAACGAGTGCCCTCCCTTCACCACCTCCAGTTTAAATTCCATTTGGAATATTTTGGACGACCAAGAAACCAAGGGCCAAGAACAAGAACTTGCGGGGAACATGGCCAGCGCAGAGAAGCAGCGCCGGTGTCCCGTCAGTCCAGACAGGGCTGTAGTTAACCCGGTGAGACCGGCAGAGTTGAGAATGGGCCTCCAAAGCCTCGCGCACGTGTGTGTGTGTGAGTGTGCGCACGCGCGCGCGCCCACCATAAAATGGTGCCCCCCGTCCCCTCCATGTTTTGATAGCGAGTTCCGCTCTTGGACGGAGGAACTCAACGGGGTAAGGCAGTGTCTGTGGTAGGAATGAACAGACAACGTTTCGGCTTGGGAACCTTCTCCGGACCCATTTCCCTTTTCAACCTGTTGATTAGCATGAGCGTCAGGGGTTATAAGGGAGAAGGGAGGAGAATGGGAAAGATGAATGGCAGAGTAGACTTGATGGGCCGGATGGCCTAATTCTGCTCCTCTCACTTCTGCTCCTGTCACTGTATGTCATGTTGTCACTTTTGGGCGGAGCACCAAGGCAAATTCCTTGTATGTGAATATTTGGCCGATAAACTTATTCATTCATTCATTCATTCATTCATTCATTCATATCACTTGTGAGCATGAGCCTTAGCCTCAAGGCTAGGTAGATGGTCTATTTGGAGATCTGTGGATGTAGACCAATTATTTTATATAAAGTATGCAATATTAGATAATTATTGTCATGTGTACCGAGGTACAGTGAAAAGCTTTGTTTTGCATGCTATCCAAACAGATCAGTTATTCAATATATAAACACAATCTGGCCCAACTCAAGGACAATAGGTACAATCCGCTGAACTCAGATAAACACAGTCAAGGCCAAACTCCAGTCCAACAGGTGGAGCAAAGGGGAAGATACAGAGTGCAGAATATAGTTCTCAGCATTGTTGCGCATCAGTTCCACAGACAAAGTCCAATGTCCGCAATGGGGTAGAGGTGAATCGGACAGCACCCTAGTTTATGGAGGCAGCATGAAGTGAGTCTGAAGAAGGGCTTCAGCCCGAAACGTTACCTATTTCCTTCGCTCCATAGATGCTGCTGCACCCGCTGAGTTTCTCCAGCATTTTGTCTACCTTCGATTTTCCCAGCATCTGCAGTTCCTTCTTGAACTGATGATGGAAGGGACTGTCTGCAAGTTTCAGCCTTTGGCAGAGCTGTTCCCAAACTAAGCTGTGATACAACTCAACAGTAATGTTTTTCATGGTGCTTCTGTGGAAGTTTATACAAGTACAGATAATACAAAGTGCTGAGTATCTCAGCGGGCCAGGCAGCATCTGTGGAGAGAAAGAGTGAGCGGTGTTTTCTGGTTGGAAACCCTCCTCTTCAGATATCTTCGGTATGAACGGCAGTATCTGCCGTTCCGTCTTTCCACAGGATTGGAACAGGCTCTTCGGCCCATCGAGTCCGAGTCAATCATCGATCACCCGTGCACACTGGTTCTATGGTTTTTCCACCTTCTCTACACACCGTGCAAACTCCACACAGGGGTCAGGATGGAACCCCGGGTCTTGGGGTTGTTAAGGGCTTGGACACGCTAGATTTGTTAAGGGCTTTGGACATGCTTAGATTGTTAAGGGCTTGGACACGCTAGATTGTTAAGGGCTTGGACACGCTAGAGGCAGGAAAAATGTTCCCAATGTTGGGGAGAACCAGAACCAGGGCCAAACAAT